>NC_133351.1:5301000-5513500 GCF_030506205.2 Paramisgurnus dabryanus
TGACTTTGCTGCCACTCAAAAAATGTAGGCAATTATTTTAAAGTGGAGGGGCAGTGAGATGCCTGTGATGTCATAAGCATCAGTTTTTAAGATTGGGCCGTTTTCTGGCTGACATTTCTAAAAGAGGAATTTCTATGAGACTGAGATGTTTAGCAAGTCTAGCACTTTTTGTATGTTCGTGAATGCGGGTAGATTACCATTATTCAACAAATACAAGGTTAAAATGGTTTTTCATTCTCTGTCCCCTTTAAGAATTTTTAGATGTTTTTACCGAAAACAAGACAAAAATACTAAGAAGTTTTTCTTGAAAATCATTTTTTGCAGTGTGGTGACCTAAGACATTTGCACAGTACTATATGTAACAACCACAGCAGACAATTAATTTCTTAAACAAAAAATCATCAGTGTTTATTACATCAGACTGGATTGGTTTATAAATAACTCTGCTTCTTGTAGATGTATACACGTTTAGCATTTAAAAATATCTGCTGTGGTTCAGCAAAGTTCACGTCTTGTGTGTAGCGTTGTAACTACAGTATGTTCATGTTCAGGCTTAAGTGGGCGAGCGACCTCTGTTTTGTTTCTGTGTTTAGCTACAATTGCCTGTGCGTGTATAATATTGTGGCTAAACTTCATCCACCTCCGTCCCCCAGCGGCCCCTGGGCCATCTCTCTTCACGCATGGTGTAATGGAGCGCTCTGTGTTGAAGAACAGCTGTGGGCCGTATGGCAATGCAACACCCCCGCATTCCTCCTCCTATAAGTGAGTTTTCATTTGTAGCTGACAGCTTCATTGGGCTTCTTTGTCTCCTGGAGGCACCGGGTAGATGGCTGTTGTTGTCTGTACCCAGCGGCCTCTGTTTTTGTAACTTTAGCAGGCCACAAATCACTGCCAATCTGTGCCAGGAGAAACATTGATGTTTCAATGTTTCCCATCGAAGGATTGCAATATTTTTACATCAGAATGCAACATTGCCGTCATGTCCAGAAAATGTATTTTTATTTCAGTTTTTTCCCATTAGTATATAGAAAGGGAATGCAATGCAATGCTTACTCAATTATTACCATTTAACCAAAATACAAATCTGAAAAGTCTACGGCAGATAAAAGACATTAATGGTTTAATGGTCTTGCAACATTATCATGTATTATCAAAGAGTCATATGACACAAGGTCACTCATGAGCTTTTGATTGGTTTAGTGTGCTGCCTGTGTGCAAAGAAGACGGCACAGCTGCTAACTAGGTTGGAGAACAAGTTGTCACTCCCTAATGAAACCATTGTTCTGTTTTTAGTTCACTAAACCAATGTAAGTGATCCTGGATCTGACAGGCTGAAGAAATTGTGAATAAAATCGTCATCCAGAAAAATCCAACCAGCTCAAAGGTCCAACTCTGGAGGAGATGAAATGCTGAGTGAACACGAAGTCTTTACTTTTGTAGGATTGAAGTGAAGAGTAGGTCAGCAGGCCAATACCTAGTCTGTTGTGTCACATACAGCTTATAGTAAAGTGAGCTGAACTTAAAGAGATCACCTCATCATTAGCCAGGCTGTATGTAGGAGTGCAACACAGTTAATAAGACTAAAGCTTTTAAGTCCATGATCCTGTCAGATGCATCGAGAGCCAGAAGGTGAAGTTCAGTCTATTGGCATTGAAGACTGTAGTCTATATATCTAGACTCAATATATATATTTACACATTTACTATCATGTTGATTCAAAACTTCCTGTTGAATAGGTAGTGGTGTTGGTTGTGCTGTCATTGTGTTTCATGGTGGTCTTATGTGCTTGATGGTGTTAATTGAAGTTGGATGGTTTTGGTTGAGGTCTCATGGTGTTTGATGGTGTTGGTTGTGGTCTCGTGCTGGTGGATGGATTTGATTGGGGTTTGACGGTGTTGGTTGGGGTCTCATGGTGCTTGACGGTGTTAGTTGTGTTCCCATGGTGTTTCATAATTCTTCCATGGTGTTTGATAGCGTAAATTGAGTTTTGAGAGTGTTTTATGGTGTTGATTGGGGTTGGATGGTTTTGATTGAGGTATCCTGCTGTTTGATGGTGTTGGTTGTAGTCTCATGGTGTTTTATGGTGTTGGTTGGGGTTTCATTGTCGTTTGATGGTGTTGATTGGGGTTGGATGGTTTTGGTTGGGGTCTCATGGGGCTTAATGGTGTTGGTTGTGGTCTCATGGTGTGTGATTGTGTTGGTTGTGGTCTCATGGTGTTTGATGGTGTTGGTTGTGGTCTCATGGTGTTTGATGGTGTTGGTTGTGTTCCCATGTTGTTTGATGGTGTTGGTTGTGTTCCCATGGTGTTTGATAGTGTTGATTGGGTTTTAAGAGTGTTTGATGGCTTAATGGTTTTGGTTGGGGTCTCATGGTGTTTGATGGTGTTGGTTGTGGTTTCATTGTTGTTTGATGGTGTTGATTGGGGTTGGATGTAGGGCTGGGATAAACGATTATTTTTTTAACGATTAATCTAGCGATTATTTTTTCGATGCATCGATTAATCTAACGATTCATTTTGTCAGTCCGATTCGACTTCGATTCGATTCGATTCTCGATTATCTCCCCATTAATTAACTAATAGCAAGTTATACATGTTGATTTACATATCTGAATGTAAACATTTCAATATATCTTTATTGCTCTTAAAATTTTAAAATAAAAAAAGACTATACAAGTGCAAAATAATGCATTCTTAGACAGAGGTAGCATTCAAAAAAGCATTTGTACTGTACATACTGTGCAGTTAAGTAACCGTATAAAAATCTCAAGTTCAAATTACTTTATTTTACATGCATTTATGAGCAAAACCTCTTCAATGTGCCTTTTGATGGTCTGTGTAATTTTTATAACTAGATTTGTTTAATGCACATTGTTTTTCTGTCCATTTAATGACAGATATAAACACAATTATTTTAAGAAGCACATATATTATTAAATCTCTTATTCTTAAGTTTATTAAGATAGATGAGGACTCATTTACTGCTGGACAGAGAGTGAATGAAAGCGCAGTCTTCTGGCAACAGTGACATATTTCATTGCTTTCTGTTAAATTGCTCAAATGACTGTTTAAAACACACTTGGCATCACATTCATGATTTTATGGTAAAATGACACTTTTTCGCGTAAATCCACGAGCATTTAAACCATAAACAAAGCACTTTCACTTTAATTGAGCGTGAGCAGCGCAGCAGAACCACGCAGAAACGATTGCAGCACTGTTGCTACAGAGCCGCCCAAGTATTTGCAGCTGGCTCCGACCTCCGTTTATATCCGTTTCGAGGCGCGAGCTCGCGCTGCTCATGCGGCGGGGTGCATGCTTGTTAACATGGGCGCTGAAAAAACCACGCGCCGCGCGGCCGCAGGCACTGCTCACCCTTGCTGTGTGAAACCGGCGTGGACTGAAGCCAATTGCGTTGCTACTACTGCGCCGCCTTTTTGGGTCTGACGAATCGACGCGCATATTTTGCGTCGACGTATTTTTTGCGTCGACGTCGTCGATTACGTCGACGCGTTGTCCCAGCCCTAGTTGGATGGTTTTGGTTGAGGTCTCATGGGGCTTAATGGTGTTGCTTGTGGTCTCATGGGGTGTGATTGTGTTGGTTGTGGTCTCATGGTGTTTGATGGTGTTGTTTGTGGTCCCATGGTGTTTGATAGTGTTGATTAGGTTTTGATAGTGTTTGATGGCTTAAGGGCGATTTATAGTCGTGCGTAGGTCCTACGGCGTAGCAGCGACGGCGTAGGTTCGCGTCGGTTTTCATTTATACTTGTGCGTCGCCATCCGCGTCGACGTGCAAACACACGCGAAACCGCTGGTTGTCAGTAATCACGCGTGTAACCACAGTAGCAGCAGAAGTCGTCACAGAAGAAGCTAAGCAAGTTAACCCACAAACGAAGAAGAAATAGCAACTTGTTGTGTATAATTTGAGAAGACCAGCAATGATGGAAGTAAGTAAACAGCGACTTATGTTTCAGTTTGAGTTAAATCACTCCTCAACTTGGCTCACCTTTGTTTTCACCGTCTCAAATGGAAATACCTTTGACGCAGTTTTTTTTACCTGACGGGAGGGGTTCTGGTGGACCAATCACAGCGCTTAAGGTCCGCGTAGAGCCGACGCGCTGTTAGAAATTTTGTGAGGTGCGCGTCAGGCTACGCAGAGCTACGCACAGGCTACGGATAGCCTACGCCGTAGCTACGCCGTAGGACCTACGCACGACTATAAATTGCCCTTTAGTTGTTTTGGTTGGGGTCTCATGATGTTTGATGATGTTGGTTAGGGTTTCATTGTGTTTAATGGTGTTTATTGGGGTCCCATGGTGTTTGATAGTGTTGATTGGGGTTGGATGGTTTTGGTTGGGGTCTCATGGGGCTTAATGCTGTTGGTTGTGGTCTCATGGTGTTTGATGGTGTTTGATGGTGTTGACTGGGGTTGAAATGGTTTTGGTTGGGGCCTGATAGTGTTGAATGGTGTTGGTTGTAGTCTCAATGTGTTTAATAGCGTTTATTGGGGTTTGATAGTGTTGGTTGTGGTCTCATGGTGCTCGATTGGGTTGGTTGTGGTATCATGGTGTTTGATGGTGTTAATTGGGGTTTGATGGTGTTGGTTGTGGTCTCATGGTGTTTTTACGGTATTTGATGGTGTTGGTTGAGGTCTCATGTTTGATAGTTGTGGTAGTGGTTTGTTGGGACAGTTTTTCTGAATCAGCGCTTGTTATGCATGACTGGCCATAGTGTGAGCCTGCCCAGGCAGATCTTATACATGAGTGATGGCAGATCCAGGGCTTGTAAGGGCGTGACCTAATGAGCAGTAACATAAACCCCAGTCAGAGCAGATGACGTCCAGATCTGTGTTTTGTGTGCTGTGATGAGGTCAGTCAGGGGTCTGAAATCACCATCTTTATGACCGGTCCATCTAAACCTTTCAGTGGATTATGGAATATTAATCCCTAAGCATCATGCAAAGCATCAAGCAAAATATGGTTTGTACTTTTTGCCAGTACCTTATTTTTTGTGGATTATTGATGTGGATGGATTGCAAACTTGTAAAGGTCTTAATTTGATAAAGGTATTTATTTATGTACGTCTTTACCAGAGTATGGGAAAATATCATATTGTATAAAATAAGAAAAAATTATATAAAAATAGGATTTGGCCTATTAACTATTGTGTTAAGCAACATAAGAATGGAGTGCATTCAAACCATAAGTTACATTTCATTAATCACGTGTGTGTTTCTGGGATCAAACCCACGACTTTTCACCAACGCTTCACCAATTTAAATTTAGAAACTTACTTTATTGAAAGTTGGAAGAATTTTTTTTTCGAAGTTGAAACATTTTTCGAAGTTCGACAGTTAATGGTTTAATAAATTATGACGATTAATTGCCTGTTTTAGGACTTTGCCGATTATGACGATTATTTGTCTGTTTTATTGCTTTGACATTTAATTCTCATAAATGTTTTGCTTGTTTTTCACACAAATATATCTTTCAAAAACTAAAAATTCTTCATAAGAAATAAACACAATAAAGTGTCTGAAAAATAAGTAAAATTAAAAATAAACTCACTATACCAGAACAGGCTTTAAATAGTAGCCAATCATACTAAGGTCATATTAGTACAATTAGTACACATGTATTGAATGGCTTTGCAGTGTATCACGTTGCACTGTCAGTTAAGGAGCGGGATCTGATACGGTCTCGTTAATACAGGCGCTGCAGCTCCCCCTTGTGTTTTTTTAGAGAGAAGTGCAATCATTGTGGTGATCTGAAATCATTGCGATGAGGTCAAACAATCGCGGTGAGACGATTATTTAATCATCGTGACAGCCCTAGTGATTAATCTTGTTAGTTAATAGATTTTACGTTGACGTCTTTAAATCTTTTATAACTTTCTGTGAAGCAGCTGCATGGTTAATTCGAAACATCCAAAACTAAATAATATAATGTAAATAACAAATAGTTATGGGAGTTATGTTGTTAGTAAAAAATCCAAAACTAATAGTTTAAGGACACGTCAACTTAGCAATTTTACATCTCTGATTCACAACTGAATATTTGTTGCCCAAACATACTGCCGAAATGAGCACAAATTGACCGCTGTAATTGAAGCTTTTGGCGATTATGTAATTGTTTCACCTGTAATTGTAATCCCGGTTAGTTTTTTGATTAATTGTGCATCCCTACATTGGACTGAACAGAAAAAGTTGGGATAAGCATTTTGTGTTTATAAAAGCAAGAGTGTTTGATAGATAATACTGCCTGCAGTCATTTTTTCTGAAGACGAGATTAATTACATTGAAATATGGCCATCCTGTACAGTAGCTTAAGTTACTGCTTACCAATGGGTTATAATAATAAGATCTGCAACATGCCTAGTCAACAATAGACAGCAATGTGAAGTTTTGAAATATTGCTGATGTCTTTGCTTGCTTTTCCATGAACGGCCATCTGTGTATTTGCAAATTGTCATTAATCACAAGTACAGATTTTTACCTTCATGCAGAGTTATCTCACAAAAATGACTTAACTTTGGTGTCAGCAGTGATGGGATTGAAGCTGAGAACTCAGTTTGCTTCTAATTCACAAATCTGCTTCGATTAGAAGGCATCATATTCAGAAGTTTACTTCTACTCGCTTTCATGTGCTGTCATTAATAAAGTTTTTCAGGCGCTTAGTAAGCATTCTTTTCTTTCAGCATCACAAACAACACATCCAGTTAAATGTAATCATGATTACACTCTTAAAAATAAAAGTGCTACAATAAAAAAAAGAAAACAGTAACTTTTTAATGTTTTGTTATGTAATGCTTTTGTGTGTTGTGAAAGTGATTTTAGTGTTTTTGTCTACAAAACAGCACGTAACATACGATAGATATACATTCTTATTACTACGGTTTTACTTGCTCTCGAGTGTTTATGCACTGGCTTCGTAGAGTTGCCAGATTTACCAAGTAGTAATAATTGAGTAAGCATTGCATTCCTTTTCTCACGAACATTTTCCTAAAATATCAGTCCCTCCAGAAAAACGCGATAATGCGATCGCATGATTCAATGCATAATCAGCCAAAGTCCGCATATTTATGCGAGGGCCGCATTTTTTCAAAAACAATGCCCTTTCACTAGCCTAGAAATCTAGACGCACCCTAGCGGCCACAAAATATATTTGCTGCCAGGGTTTAGTCTAGGCACTCACAATACACTTAACAGCTCCAAAAACCAAAATTTGGTCAGGCCAATCACATCGTGTGTAGCGTCGTGTGTAACCTTTTATCCCGCCCCTTGCATTGAGCCGTTTGTGTGAAGAGTTGCCAGACCTTACATCTTGATGTAGGTCTGGCTAACCAGGCTACCCTTTCACTGCATAAATGACAGATTTCTAGGCGCAAAATATGTGGGGTTGCATGTTCTTCATAATCCCCGCATTTTTGTAGCAAAAAGTCACTTATATCTTAGCACAAAGTTAAAAAAATATTGCATTTACTTCAAACAAGCGCAGCCATGTCCTTTGTTGCCATGGGAATGAAGTGACATGAACATTATTGAAAAGCTGCAAAAGCTGCAAACAGTTTTTGCAAGTTCCCGCATCTCTTGCAAGTTCCCGCATCTCTTGCAAGTTCCCGCATCTCTTGCAAGTTCCCGCATCTCTTGCAAGTTCCCGCATCTCTTGCAAGTTCCCGCATCTCTTGCAAGTTCCCGCATCTCTTGCAAGTTCCCGCATCTCTTGCAAGTTCCCGCATCTCTTGCAAGTTCCCGCATCTCTTGCAAGTTCCCGCATCTCTTGCAAGTTCCCGCATCTCTTGCAAGTTCCCGCATCTCTTGCAAGTTCCCGCATCTCTTGCAAGTTCCCGCATCTCTTGCAAGTTCCCGCATCTCTTGCAAGTTCCCGCATCTCTTGCAAGTTCCCGCATCTCTTGCAAGTTCCCGCATCTCTTGCAAGTTCCCGCATCTCTTGCAAGTTCCCGCATCTCTTGCAAGTTCCCGCATCTCTTGCAAGTTCCCGCATCTCTTGCAAGTTCCCGCATCTCTTGCAAGTTCCCGCATCTCTTGCAAGTTCCCGCATCTCTTGCAAGTTCCCGCATCTCTTGCAAGTTCCCGCATCTCTTGCAAGTTCCCGCATCTCTTGCAAGTTCCCGCATCTCTTGCAAGTTCCCGCATCTCTTGCAAGTTCCCGCATCTCTTGCAAGTTCCCGCATCTCTTGCAAGTTCCCGCATCTCTTGCAAGTTCCCGCAATTACATCGAAAAAAATGCATAAATATTCGTCGTACTCCATCGCATTTTTTAAGAAAACGTGCCGGAAGATCAAGGATTTTTGCCTGCAACAATCACAAAAATACTGCGTTTTTCTGGAAGGACTGAAATATTAATGTGGGAAAATTTAACTGAAAATTATTTTCTGAGCATGAACCCTTTGTTGTATTCTGATCAAATCTACCCAATGACCTTTTCTCAAATGCAAAAACTTTAGTTTGTAAAGTAATCCGATTCCGCCGGAAACTTGGCAACACTTCACTGTAAACAAAATGCAGCATGAAGTTAAAACAACATGGCTTTGCAAATCAATTGAACCTACTATTTTAAGTTTTGGCTTGTAAAAAGTTGACACAACTTATTAAATCAACTTGAAATTGTTACATAAAAAACCATAAAAATATTGTTGAGATGACAAAAATGCTGCGTATTTGTTGCAGTGTGGCTTACATAACACTTTGGACTGTTTCAATATGCCGGATGACTCTCAGATAACAGCCTGTAAAAACGGATGCCAATGATGTATCTACTCTTAGACAAGATGTCACTGGGGACCGTACCTTGTAAAAAGTATCATTTTGGTACAGATATGTAACTTTCAGGTACCAGTATGTATTTCTTAAGTACCAATGTGCACTTTTTAGGTACAAACGTGTACTTTTTGAATAGGTAACACCCCAGTGACAACTTTTGCACTTTCTTGTACCTTTTTTCTAAGAGTGAATGTATTGTATATCTATGAAGCTTTATAGCATTCATGTGTTGTAGTCACATGTCAATGTATGCTATTTTCATGAGGGTTATTCATACACATGAAATAGAGCTGATTGTTCATCTCTCGCATCAATCTGTGAAGGTCAAGTTGTTCCTTGTGACTTTTATATGATGTTTGGTGCCTATGGAGGACACAAGGTCCAACTTTGTCCAATAAAAATGTACTGCAAGGCTGCAATGGCCAATGGTTGGAGAGGAATATTTACCAGTGAAAAGTTTGGACACACCTACTTGTTTATATTTTTTCCATATAAATTATTAGTTAGGTCAACCAAGCTATGAAATAACATACATCGGCCTATGGGAACTATTTTGTGTCCTAAAACATACAAATCAATATTTCTTGTTTAATGTGTCACATTTTGCATAGGTTACGCTTACAGCTCTGCACATTCTGGACTGTATTTCTTTTTATTTAGTTTTGTAAATAAATTCATACATATGCACAATGTATATATTTATTATTATTAGTTCATATTGTGCATTTATGGTTTATAATAATTCAATTTGAATTTGGTAACGTCAGTACAGACACTGTTGTGTTTTTGATGCACAATGTGGTTCAGTATCTTTACAATAGCTGTTGACCTGCTCATTGCTATGTCCTGTTTTTCCCCAAATCTCGAATATAACACAGCCTTTCACAGTAAACACTTGAATGATTTGCCTCTCTCCGGTACATTTATCTAACAAAATAATACTGCATTAATAATAAAATAAATGCTTTGATCAGCATGAGAGCGTCATGTCAGATTACATTTTTATTTTTTGAGCAATCATCCCGTTTGACGTCAGTGATTTGAAGGGTCATTGATGTTAAGCTGAGGTCAGGGAGCCCAGATCACGCACACACGGTTTATTTATTAATTTCTTTTTCGCTCATAAAAGTCAATATGATGTCCATCCTGTGTGCTTTCATTCTAGAAACTAAAACGCTTGGAATTAACACAAACAGTTGAGTTTAAACAAACCTGATGCGTCATCAGTCTTTATGTTGGGTATGCATCAGTTAGCATCAGACCCTTTTATGCTGTATGCACTCTTTGGTACCGATATGTACCTCTGAGGTACAATTTGACCTCTTTAGGTGCAACTGTGTAATTTTTCAAAGGTACCGCCCAAGTGGCAGCTAGGGACCATTTTTTGACCATTTCATAATTAGAAGCATGTCGTTGCTTTTTAAGGTTTTTGCTTGGTGGATGATAAAATGGGTTTGAAAATCCCATGGACCTGTGTTTGATGGGGGAACCTGAACCTACTTTAGAAAGCATGAGATCATAAGGTTATGCTCTACTTTGACTACTTAATAACCCTAGTGGTGAGTTTTGCATACAGTAGGCATAAATGCAATTGTAAATATAACTTTTACAACCCCAAATGAACCATACACATTTTCTTTATAGTTTAACTTTTTTTTTGCATTGCACGAGTGAAACCAGAAATTTAGCAATCTGTATGTTAGGGTTAGGGTTAAGGAATGCTTCTTCCACTTTAAATCTAGATCAGTTTATGTGCTCTTTTTAATTTCCATACTGGTATTCTTCTCTGACCTCATGCAGATTCTGGTCCATTCAAGCTGAACGCATTTCAAGCGTGATTGCATTCATTAAACTGTCAGCACTGCTCTGAAAAGACTGTATAGTTTCTTTACACACTTTTGTCCCTCTCACATGCAATCAGACTTCTGATGTTGGGCTCCTGGGTTCGGTGACCTATAGGTCCCGGTCTTTACCCAAAACAGAACAGGATTGTGGGAAATGGCCAAGCCTGAAGGAGCAGGAGCATTCCTCCCACACATCTCTGCTGACTGCCAGCCAACACTTGAAAATGAAGTACTGGGATTGCTCGGTTTAAGGATTGAGTTTAGAAAGCTAGGTTCATTAGTCTGTGGCATTCAGGCTGTAACTGGTGGCTTTGCTTTTGTGTAGTCGACTGTAAGCAAGAAAGCCAAGTTGGATTTAATCGTGCAATGATGCTGATCAGTTTGTTGCCCATTCACAACACAAGCGGGATCATTAATCTTAACTTCTCATTTTATCCGCCATCTTTTATGGATTTGTGTCCAGAGTGCATTATGGGATTGCTGCGTTTGTGAAGTCTGCCTTTAGAAATGAGCCAAAAGGTGATGTCAGTTCTCATCATGAATCTCTTCATGAAAGCGTCAAGCCGGTTGTTTTCACCGCTTGTATTTTTAGCATCAAGGGTTGATGGTAAGGTATGGAAAGCAGCATGAAGCTACAAGACTTCCAAATTGTTGTTTTTATGGTTAGACCAAACGGTTCATCAAAAATCACTCTTAGTGGTCGGTCAGAGGTATAAAGATGGAGTAATGACATTTTATTTTAATATTATTTCTCGCTGATCCTATAATTGTATGCATGAGGTGCTTTTTATGAAGTCAACCCCTGCATACTCACGCAGTTACCTGTCATCCATTTGCTTGTTAATTGCTGGTTTGAGTTCTTCTCGCAGTATGGGGTGGCACTGTTTAAGAAAGTCACGCTTATAATTACAACATCCCTGCGATGAAAGTAATGAGTATCTCTTCATTGTCAAATAATGTATAGTGACGGTACAATTAAATCGGCAGTAATGTAAGGGTATTGAAAAGCAGAAGGTGATGTAAGCCAGGATCGAATTCTTATCTTCTATTTGAACAATGCTGCCGCATATGCAATATTGATGCAAATTGTTGAATTTAACAGTAAAACTATGCTCAAACACAGAGGTTTTAAAAATTTTGTCAGCCTAAATTATTTACTTTAAGGACCCCTTGAGATTTTAAGTAGATAAATCAATAATTTATTAGCACATTTGCATGTTTAACTTCAAAAGCATTTCATTTTGCATTCGTTTTGAATGCATTTTTTAGGCTTATTTTTCGTAGTTGTTGTTATTATTACCTGATATTAGACCTTCATCTGGTAATTTTTTTTATTGGTTAGCCTACATAAAATCTATCTGTCCGTGTAGTGTAGTGTTGTGTAATGGTCACATGACATGCAGATTAAACAAATTAAATATTTTTGTTAGTATGTGTTTTTATTAGGTGTTTATAATTAATAATATAGTTTAAATAATTTACATTTTATGATTTAATTGTAAAGTTAAATGTATTGTTTTTAATCTACTCACAAATTTCCTGCAGGAGTTCACAAACCAAGAGTTGCTTTGAAGCAGTGCTCTCCAACATTGTGCCCGCGGGCACCAGGTTGCCCGCACAGAGTCTGTGAGGTGCCCGCCAAAGCACATTCTATTAATAGCCTCAATTTTAATATTTATTTAATTTTTTTATATTAGCTTGGCTTCTTTTATGTATGCTAACATTTTAAACAACGATATAACATATCAACAAGTAAAATTAAATAATATCAACAAGTAAAATAAAAAAGTTTGAGTAGACTGTATATAAAAAAAGTAACCTTCCAGATTGTTTTATCCATTGTGGTAGCCCCTGCTTTAAAGGGATAGCTATCCCAAATTTAAACCCCATAATTTACTTGCCCTCAAGCCATCCTCGATATATATCAAATGTCCTGTCTGTTCCAAGCTTTTTAATGGTAGTAAATGGTGCTTCTGATTTTAAGCCAAAAAAACGTCTATCCATCCTTCACAGAAGTAATCTACACAGCTGCGGTGGGTTAACTCTTTCCCTGCCAGCATTTTTGAAAAAAGTCAGCAGCAGTTTTTTATGATTTTTACAAAAGTTAGTGTTTTATATGTTTGGTAAGAGCGCCACCTATGGGATAATAGCGGAATATATATTGCCCTACAAACTCGTCATTGGCAGGAAAGTGTTTTCTCTTAATCCTTGAACTCATTAATGGTGGGAAAAGAGTTAATAAAGGCCTTCTGAGGGCAATCAATCCAATTTTGTTATTAATAAATATTAATATTTTTCACAAACTTAAATAACTAGCTTTTGATAATGACCGACGAGCGTTAACAAGTAAGTGTGTTTCCAGCGTATGACTTGGTGTACGAGACATAAAGGCCAGGACGTTTTCTAACATAACTCCGATTGTGTTTTTCTGAATATAGATAATCATAAATATCAAGGATGGCTTGCGAGTGAGTAAATCATGGGGTAAATTAAATGTTTTGGTGTACTATTCCTTTAACCAATCACAGAATAATACATGGTGCCATTTTGAGTAGGAATGTGCAAAAATATCGATACAGCTAACTATCATGATAGTTAGCTGTATCGATATTTCAATCTCTACTATTGATATTTTAAAAACCATCAAATCCCTCTGTGTGCGTCAAATGACCTCCGCCGCCGCTGCTGTAGTTGTCACTGTCCAGTTGTCTGCCATACGGCCATTCGGCCAATGTCTCAGAAGTTAGAGGGAGTGAGAATGTAATGCAGAACATTTAAAAACAGTTCAGCTCAATTTTTTTTTACATTTTTGATAAATAAATAAAAAGTATTGCAATGTATCGCAGCATGCAGCGGTCTGTATCGCGCCGTACCGTATCGCTAAAACACTGTACCGTGATACGTATCGTATCGGGAGGCCCTTGCCAATACCCAGCCCTATTTTTGAGTATAGTTACCGCTGGATTTTGAGATTTGCTTTTCCATGCTGTTGTTGATAAAGTTCCTCTGTGGTTGCTAGGGTGTTTTTAGTGGTTGTTAAGCTGTTCTTAATAGTTGCATGTCAAAAGAGTTCACCCTCAAGTTAGTTTACTAGCTTACTAGATAGATAGAAGGGGACATGATATTTATTTTATTTTTGAAAGTTATATTTTTGGGGATTTGTAAATCCCAGAGGACAGTAAAAAATTGGACAGGAAAATCCGGAATGTGATCTAGGGATGCATAACGATTAATCACGATTAATCTATAGCAGAATAAAAGTTTTTGTTTACATCATATATGTGTGTGTGAACTATGTGTATAATAATTATGCATATATAAATGCATATGCACACATGTATAATTTTAAGAAAAAAATATATTAAGTATATATATATTTATATATAATGTAAATTATACATAAATATACAAATGTATATACACATGTTAACATTTCTTCAATTCAATTCAATTCAATTTTATTTATATAGCGCTTTTCACAATTGTTAATTGTTGCAAAGCAGCTTTACATGAGTAGATGTAGAGGAGAACATTGAAAATCAATACATAGTATAAGAAGTAGAATATAGCGGCTAAGGATAAAAAACCGTGTAAGCGAGCATATTAACAATGTAACGTGTACAGTAAAGTGCTAAGTTAAGCCAAAGTTGGCTGACTCTCCCTGGGACTAAAAAACCCCCTAGGAGAAAACCCAATGGGAAAAAATCCTAGAAGGACAAAAAACCCTAGGGAGAGATTAATATTTATATTTATAATATATAGACACGGTAGGGATAGGAAGCGTGTAAGCGGATTAAACTGGTTCAGCCGGTGGCCGTTGGTCGCGCATCGGTTGGGCGTCACGTTGAAGGACAGCCAGTTGATTAGTGGTGCGATGACCTTCACAGCAACAGGAACTGGGTCTGTTTGTCTCATTGTCCTCAGAGTCGAGGACGAGACAGGGAGACAAAAACAGAATTCTATTAGCGTAGGGGCCGTTCGCATGTAATGCAAGTGTCATACATTATAGTGGTTTAATTCAGCTCGGTTCCAGACAGGCTAACTATTGCGGCAAGAGTAAATTACCCGTATGAGGTATGTGAGTGCTTTGTTCTAGACAAAATAACTACTGCGGGAAAAGTACATTTACTGGACATTCTATGTGAATGCTTTGTTAAAGAAGAATGTCTTAAGTTTAGATTTAAATTGAACGACTGTGTCTGATACTCGAACATTATTTGGTAAATCATTCCAGAGCTTAGGGGCTAAGTAGGAAAAGGATCTACCACCTTTAGACACTTTTGATATTCTAGGGATAATTAAGTAACCCGAATTTTGTGATCGCAGTTTACGTGGTGGATTGTATTCTGATAGTAGTTCTTTTATATACGAGGGCGCTAGGCCATTTAAGGCTTTGTAGGTGATTAGTAATATTTTAAATTGTATGCGATATTTAACTGGTAGCCAGTGTAAAGATGCCAGAATTGGACTAATGTGGTCATACTTTTTAGATCGAGTAAGCACTTAAATATATACATGCATGTGTGTGCATTTATCTATACAAAGTTATTATAAACGGTTCATACACATATGATGTAAACAAAAACTTTTATTCTGCTATAGATTATTCGCAATTAATCATTATGCATCCCTGTGTCGAGATGCAGTTGCTCACGAGGCTATTGACTCAGGGCCCAGTATTAAGGAATTCATTGATTGCGATTTTGGGACAAAAGGTTGATTTATAGTTTCTCATCTAACATTTCTTACTTTACTTCAATTGCATTATCCTCAATACAGCAGACGGTCGTGAGGTTTGAGGTAGAGGTGTAAGTGCTATGGGAGAGCGGGTAAGACAACAGAACCCCATTCCACTGAGACATTGTGTGATCCTGTGAGGACCGACTAACACATCTGTCTGTATACAGTAAGAAGTGTAAAATAGATTTTGAGTGACGGCACTCTGTTATCTCAAAATCGCATCACTGAGTGCATGAAAACCATTGCTGTTTGCGTCACAGAAAGATTTAACAATGTTATCAGGTAGCAAGAAAAGCGTGAATTCTACTGAAGCAAAAATCATTTTTGACTTTAGAAGAGAAAGAAAACATGTTTTGCTTTGATACAGCACAGATATGAAGAAAAAACTTTTCAAAGTTAGGTGTTCTTATTTAAATAAGAAAAAAGTTTAGAAACTGAAGATCTATGATAACAAGTTCCAGTCTTGTTTCCAGCCCAACAACCAGTTTGATTTTTCTCCTGGTTAAAGTTGCACTATTTTAGTAAGGTGAGTTTGAAGAGCCTTCTTTCAAGTCTATGTAAAAGCGGATTTGCAAAGCATGCTTCTCGTTTTTCATCCTTACCGTTGTGGAGTGTGGGTTATCTTTCCACTGTTGTGTTCTCACCTCGTTGCGATGGAAGTTCAGATCAGTTGTGACCCTCGGTGATATGCGTGGAAACCAAAACAGGCATGTTATTGTTACATAGCGGATCGTGAAAAAAGAGCGTTGAGGCTTTTATGACGGGAAGCTAGAGCCCCGTATTGTATCACTCCGGCCCTCGCTGCGAGTTGCCATGGTGCTCAGAGGTGTGCGTAGGAAGAGCTTTGGAAAGAAGCTGGCTGGCTATGTTTCCCATCCATCCTGAATTGCTTCTGTTGTTTTACAGCTAAACTTCATTAATGCTCGTTCACAGTGCTGGGAAAGGAAATGGCCGGGCTGTTAAACCAGCGAAATACGTCGGTGTTACGAGTAAGGGCTCATCCTTCCTGTTGCTAGAGTAGATGGCGTCGGTCAGATGTGATGGACGCTGGTTCAGATGGTGCATTAAACACAGTGTCTAACCCATCACTGTATACTATGCATGTTGAAAATGCATTAGTAAATTAAAACTTTGACTGATTTGCGGTGTCATTCATTTATCTGAAACTACAAAATATTAAACACTTTGTACTAATTTTAACATTTTTTTGTGTGTGAGACAGCCTAAAGTTTGGATGTTTGTTCTGCAAAACTTTCTTGATATTTTCACCAGCAAAAATGAGAAAAACAACTATAGTCCATTTTTTTTTCTCTGTACGCGAGTCTGCGTAAAATCTTGCGTAGGTTGCACATGCGTCTACAGGAGTATGTAGTATGTAGGCCACGAGAGATATTGCAATTTGTCACAATGTGCATGTGTCAAATGTCAGCGCATGTGTATGAGTCAAATGAACTTTGCAATGCAAGGCTGTGCATTCAAATGTGCATGTACGCTAGCAAAAAAACAGACTATACTCAGGACTTTAGTGTAACAGGTGCGTTTTTTAAGACTAGTTGATCTTGTATAAGATTCTGCGAGTGACAATAAAATATGCAAGGAAAAACAGATTGTTCAAATGGTTACAGACACAAACATGCAAGTTGACAACCCTTACAAAAATTAACCGTGGTTTTACTACAGTTAAAACAAAAAACATGGTTACTGTAGTAAAACCATTGGTTACCACAAAATAAAAATAAAAACATTGTTTTGCTAATAGTAATCAATACACCAAAAAACGTGGTTACTACACTTTTACCAAATAAAACATAGTCATAAAACTTTCCTGTACAAAAATTAGTTTTTTTTGGACCCGGCATACACGCCCCCCCCTCCCCAAAAAAACAAACAGCAAGTCATTTTTGTCGCACAACAAGTTTGTTTCCTGGCACCTGCAGCGGTGCAGATTAGATGCAACTGGAGAGAGTTTGTGTCAGATGGGATCCAGATTTCATGAGCTCATCACGGGCTCAACCCAAAATCCTTCTGGATCTTTTTACGGCATGCATGGAAGTGCAAAACAAACAGATTTAAGGTGGGATTCTTGCGAAAGCTCTCCGCGTTCGTCACAGCCGAGTCAGAACTGAAGCAGCTACTTGTTATGCGAACATCTGCGAAGGTAAATCCTAAGATCATGAACTGATAATTTATTAACTGAGGTAGCATTGATGTTGTGTATTTATTGATTAAATTAGATTTACGTTTCATGATCGATTTACATTTTGCAATGCGCAATTCATTGTTCAAAATGATTTAGTGTGCAACAATTTTTTTTTTATCAAGCAAGTCAAGACAAATTTAAACTTTAATATTTAGTATAAAGTTTTTTCATCAAAACATGCTGAAATGATCCTGTATGAAAAGGAAACTTTACTGTATGGTTGAGTTTTAAACCTGAATTCATTGCATATGTTTAGTACACACAGAGTTTCTAGGCTTTCTAAAAACAACCCTGAGACTAAATGTGTGAGAATAGATTTAGGCAGGTCCTGTTCTGCCTGTTATCGTATGACCTGAGATGACTGCCAAAAACTGTGTTATGCAAAAAGCTCGAAGGAAAAAAGAGACTCTGGGAAGGTACAGTTTTGACGTCATAGGTACCCACATGTAAGAATTGACTAATAACTGGTAATTACCTGGAATGTGCTGGTTTATTGTACAGCGTTTGAGTTCTGTCAGCTCTCCAAACACACCTCTTTGTTTTTCCACGGTACTTTTCCTCGCTTGGGAAAGTAATTCTTTAAAAACCTTTGGGCTTCTGAAAGGGTGAAAGTACTACATTATCACTGCATTGTGTCTCTAAATGTCAGAATAAAGCAGATGAAAAATTTGTGACTACTACCCCCTTCTTTCTTTCTGTACCGTAGCTTTAATAGCTCAACAGATTTCACATCACCGCCCTCTACAGCAGTATTTAAAGAACTATTCATTTTTACGGACAGTTCGATAGAGTTTTAAAAGCTTCACGTCGATAAGGAGACTTCGTGCCAACTGTTTCCTCACTGTTTACTTTTAGAAGCCTTTACAGTTTCTGGCAGGACGTTTCCAGGTACCCGATCCGAATCCATCAGACTGGAGATTCCTCATCCATAATGCATGCTGTTTCTCTTCAGCAGTTCATAAGCTTCCATATTCAATAATGAATATGTGCTTTTCCCTGCTGGAGGACACGGTAATGGATTATAACACTCAGATTGGTATCATTTGTGTGCTGTTTAGACTCTGATGGGCTTTTGTGAGGGATGGGTCAGGATGTTTAGCTAGCCGACTGGGTGATGTTTCCCAACTGGTTTTGCTTTTGTACACAGATTTTACATTTTAAGTTTGTTTACATTAGGAAACTAAATATATATTTTTAATATTGTCATGAACAGACCAGACGATATCCCAAATTATTAATTTATGATCATTTATTATTTTTGATAGATCTTAACTTCACACAAATCTTTGGTTGCGTTTAAAGGGACACTCCACTGTTTTTGAATATATGCTCATTTTTCATTTCCCCGAGTTATACATTAGATTTTTATCATTTTGGAATCCATTCAGCTGATCTGTGGGTCTGGCCCTACCACTTTTAGCATAGCTTAGCATAGTCCATTGAATCTGATTCGCGCTAAAAAATAACCAAAGAGTTTCGATATTTTTCCTATTTAATACTCTTTTGTAGTTACATTGTGTACTAAGACTGATGGAAAATTAAAAGATATGGCTAGGTACTATACTCTCATTCTGGCGTAATAATTAGGGATGCACCGATACCACTTTTTCCACCGATACCACATTCCATGCCGATCCGATACTAATGTGTTTTTCTTGAACAATTTAAATGTGTATAGTGCTTTCTGCTAAATCTAGCATAATATAATTATATTATATATAATTATAATTTTAAATGTAAAAAACAATAATTTAAAATGATTTACAAGTTACAAGAACATTAGTAATTATTAACAATGGCAGTGTTTAGGAGAAAATAAAATTGGCACGTTTGATCAAATAAGTATGCTAAATATATTTTCCTCAATTGCGCAAAAAGTCACAGTAAAAAAGCTTTAGTGTGGAGATGGTTATTTTGGGAATTATGCACTTAACCGGACCTTTTATGCACATTTCAGGCGCAGCATTGATGCACTAGAATCATCCTCACATGGGAATCCTCGTCCGCAATGGAAAGTTACGTTCATAACTATTAAAACACAAAGAGATTAGATGCATCGTGTGCTCAGCACATACTGAATTGCATCCATCCAGCTTACTGAGACTTTATAAAATCAGATCTTTAAAACAGCCTACAGTTATTGAGTTTGTTTGTGTGTTAAATGACGTGTTTCATTCGTCCGCTTCATCTGTGCATTAACTCAGCACATACTGAATTGCATCCATCCAACAGGTTACTGAGACTTAAAAAAACAGATCTTTAATAAAGCCTAACGTTACAGTTCGTGTGTTGAATGACGCGTTTTCACCCGTCCGCTTCTCACCAGTGGATTAACTCAGTTTGCAAGTAAGTTACAGTGTTTCTGTGAACATTCATATCTTTAAATGTGCGTTTGTTCCTTCACATGAAGCTATTGAGTGTAAGATGACTTTGATTATAGTGCATAAAACGTTTATGGTGCTTTTATAATACTTTGTCGTTTTAATCGCTTGTCAGTGACAACCATGGGTAACGTGCAGTATCGGAATTGGATCGGTCCTGTTAGTCCGATATCCGATCTAGCAAAAAAGGCCGGATCGGCCCCGATACCGATCCAGAATATCAGATCGGTGCATCCCTAGTAATAATCAAGGACTTTGCTGCCGTAACATTGCTGAAGCAGGTGCATTGATATTATGCAGCGCCTGAAAAGTGTCCCTTGCTATTGAAAGTTACTAAGGGCACTATTTTCGGCCAGTGTGTAATATCCCTACGCCTACTGCAGCCATGTTACAGCAGCAAAGTCCTTGATTATTACGCCAGAATGAGAGTATAGTTCCTAGCCATATCGGCCTAGAAAATCACAACTTTTAATTTTCTTAGTACACGATGTAACTAGAGCTGCAACTATCGACTATTTTTTCAACCGATTAATCTATCGATTATTTTTTCGATTAATCGAATAGTCTAATTATTTTTTTATACATATAATTCCCCAACAAATAATAAATGTAACATCTGTCATTAACGCTAACATTTTATTTAAGCATTTTCTTAATTAAACAAACAAACAAACCAACATTTTCAACATAAAAAAAAATAAAGTGGCAGTGCCACTTTAAAAGAGGCATTATTCACCTTAAACAATAAAATAGGCATATATTAATATTTTAAACATTAGTTTATGATTAGTACATGCATTAACTCAGCATTAGTTCAGACTGAAGTAAAAATAAGTTCATTGTGATTCATGAACCCTTATATAAGATGTAATGGTTATATTATTACTGTTAATATTATTACTATTAGTAGTACTGCATTCTCATTTAACTTTAACATTTAACTTTTCTTAAGTTCCGGGTAAAAAACAAGTTCAGTTAGTATGATCTTCTAATATTTTATAAACAGCGTTTACGCCGCTGTTACTTTAAATAAACGCATGTCAGGAATACCTTACAAGACGAGCTTCTGTAATATCTGTGCACATATTCGCAAAAAAGACGTTCATTGGGAACTCCGCACTGCCAGCTGGCTTTCAGTGCACGCGGGCACATGCCTATCAGTTCTCAATGTGACAGTAACTTATTATTTCATAACTTCTTAATATAAAAACATGTCCTGCTCTTTATTTACTGTTTCAACATACTGCCCAGAAGCGATGCAATGTCACGTCTGTCAGGCGTCTCGCAGCTCGTATTAAACGAAGATGTAAACGCAGCTGTATTAAGCACAATATGTATTGATTCTATTGTTTATAGAGTAAGTATAAAAACTTACTGTAATAGTTCAAATTCTTACGCTGACGTCTCGTCATTTTGAGGTCGGAGAGCTCCAGGTTTTCTTCTTTTAAGATGATCATACACAGGTGTTGCGCTGCTGTGGTATGCCATTTCAGTTTTACACAGTATGTGTTTTATTTGGTCTCTGCTTAAAGTATTCCCACACTTTTGATCGCATTCTGTCTGTTTGGTATAACACTTGTATCACCCGGTCGGAGCTGAAGCCGCCTTCATTTCAAAATGTAAACAGTGCGACGCATTGACGCATTTCCGGCAAATCGACGTAATTACGTAATCGACGTAATCGACTACGTCGACGCGTCGTTCCAGCCCTAGATGTATCTACCGAAGAGTCAAGCTGTATATAGGAAAAATATCGTTTTGTATAGCGCGATGCTAATGGTTTAATCAGATTCAATGGATTATGCTAAGCTATGCTAAAAGTGGTACAGCCAGACCCGGAGATCAGCTGAATGGATTCCAAAACTGTAAAAATCTAATGTTTAACTCTAGGGGAGCTGGAAAATGAGCATATTTCCAAAAAAAATTGGAGCGTCTCTTTAATATTTGCTTTATGCATTGTTTTGCCTTGTAGAATGCACCTGCATTGCCTCTTTAAGGGAGATGCATTTGAGATGCAGTTTTCCTGAGAGGGTTTTTAATGAGCTGAGAGTATACAGTGCCTCAGCCGTGCTTTTAACAGTAACTATTGCACTGGCAGGATTCTGTGTCTATAAATTCATCTTCTTATACAGGCCTTATATATATTATACACGGCAGTGTGATATTTTTTTGTGTGGTATTTTCTCACTACATCATGAGCACAATTCATGCAACTTTTAGCGAACATTCACGCTTTGCAGTTAAACATCACTGGATAGTTCACCCGCAAATGAAAATATCATGTTGATCTAAACCTGTAAGAGTTGCTGTTTTCTGCTAAACACAAAATAAGATATTTTTATAAGTGATGGTAAGCACAAAGTTGACTGTACCCATTAACTTTCATAGTATTTGTTTTCTACTATGGAAGTCAATGGTTACCATAAACTGTGTGGTTACAATCATTTGTCATAATATCATCTTTTATGTTTAACATAATAAAGAAAGTCATACAGGTTTAGATCAACATGATGGTGAGTAAATTATATATTTTTTTTGGGTGAATTATTCCTTTAAAGAAGGAGAACAAAAATATAAATGTACCCTAAAAGGTCAAAGAAACATGATTCTACTTACACACAAAAGTTTTGTAGTGTATTTGTTTTGTTGTTGCACTGTCGGGCACTGTTTGCACTAGGTCGCAGACACGCACTTTATGTGGCAAGGTTAAGTGCACTTTTTAGTCCTCAAGTCTAATATAACAGACTAATATAAAAGAGAAGGCAATAATATATTTTTTTAATTGGAAAGTTTTTTGTTTAGTCATTTATTTATTTAATATAATATTTTTTTTATTTGTAAATCTTTTACATTTGGACATTTGGTTATAATCTTTCAGCCAGCAATTTCTTTCAAAAGTGAACTATATGATAATTGATTGACTTTGACTAATCTGCCATAATCCACTAAAGCACTTTAATGTTTTGAATAAATGAGTAAATATAAAATGCTTTAAACAAGTAAAAGATCTTAATGTCGTTTGTTGCTGCAAAGGACTTTATACGTCCCAACCGAGGCGTAAGGGTCTTCAAAACAATCGTCATTTTCGCCAAAAAAAAAAAAAAACTAATGTACTTTTACACCACATTGTTTCGTCTTACACTAGCCTTGTGATATGCAAAACTACCGCTCCAGTGTTAACAAGTGCGGAGGGCCGTTCATACATTGTTGTATATACTAATTCATGTCTGTTACAGTTTTTTTGTTTACAATGGTCTGCACGTGTGCGTTTCACATATGTAACACGTGACCTTTCAATGTGATTAAGCATTGCTTGAGGTCGCGCTGGCACGTCACACGGCTAGTGCAACACGAGAGAAGTTGTTTTTTTGTGCAAAAATGATGATCGTTTTGCTAATAAGCCCCTTATGGATCGGTTGGGTTCGTTTAGAGCCCTTTGAAGCTGCATTGAAAATGCAATTTTAAACCGCATTAAAACTGTAAACTGTGTTGAGGTCCACTAAAGTCCACTACGGGGAAAAATCCTGGAATGTTTTCCACAAAAAAAAGATTTATTTTCGACTGATAAAAAGAAAGACAAAGTCGAGTAATCCCTTAACGGGACACTTCACCCATTTGCATTAAGCTTTGTATAGTTAGAACCCCAGACATGTTTTTGAATGGTCATGCATCATTTCCTCAGTTGCTGCTGAGACAGGAGAAATACAGATTTCAGTGTTTTGCACTTCCTTCTTTCAATGATGTAAAATCATCATTTTGCATCATTGAAAGAAGGAAGTCCAATATCTTTGTTGAGGGGGTGAGACTACAAACACCCGTTTTCTCGGTCAAATAGGGACCAAATTCTAAATGTATGTTACATTTTGACTACAAATATGACACACTTTCAATAAAGATTAATGTTTCTACGGGTGAAATGCTCCTTTAAAATCAACGATCTCGACAACTACCAACTAGCTAATTTCAAACATATTTAATTAGCTACATCCTGATTCTTTATGTTAAAATGTAGATGTTCTGGTGAAGAGGGACTTTAGAAGTAGAACTTTTGTATGAAACTGTGTCACACAAAGACAAGTTCGTTCCCTCAGGACGTCTAGCTGTACGGCAGCAGTCGATCCTCAGACATGAGCGGAGGCTAAAACAGGAATGAAGCAATTTTAGGGCCATGTGCTTTCCCATGAGGACATGGGATGTGTATAAATGGAGATTAGTGGAACTCTGGGATTTGGTGTCATTGAAGCAATGTGTAAATATGCTTATGTGTTATTTTTTTTTTAACAAGCCACTTGTGAATCCTTGTAAGAAAGTGCAGGAGAATATATTTATTTATAATGGCTCTTTCTAAAGCAAACATCGGCTATTGCTCATTTAACTAAAAGTTCAGATCTAGTTAAATCTAGTGTGCTCACAAACATTAAAGGGCACCTATGGTCCGAGTCAAGATTTTACATATCCTTTGGTGTGTATTTGTACATGTTAACGATATGAAAAAAGGTACATACCTCAAAGTAAATGATGACGCGAGTCTCCAACGTAAATCTCTTTTCTTGGACTACAACAAACACACGGATTATAGGCAACAGTTTACTTCCTGGGATTGGTGATGTGGACAAGACCGACGTGATCATAATTGCTCCCGCTTTGGATTCAGCCTGTAAATTAACTCTTGTTAGCATTGCATTGTGAGCGAATCTTTCAAACATGGTAAGGAGCGTCACATTTCCTGCTGTCGTCAGTGGTATTCAGGCCAATCACAACGTACAGATTAGCTGGCCAATCAGGGACACAGAGCTTTTCAAATCCATGAGTTTTGTACAAAATCTGTGGTTTGAAATATGCTTTGACAGCTTCATCATTTACTCACCCTAATGTTGTTACAAACCTGTATAAATTTCGTTGTTTTGATGAACACGAAGTAAGATATTTTGAGGACTGTTAGTAACCAAACCGATCAGAGGCCCCATTGACTTCCATAGTATTCCTACTTTGGAAGTAAAAGGTGTTTATGATCGGTTTGGTTACTAACATTCCTCAAAATATATTCTTTCATTTTTATCGGAAAAAAATGTATTTATACAGGTTTGTAACAACATGAGAGTGAAAAAAATGATGACAGAATTTTCATTTTTTTGTGAACTATCTCTTTAAGTCTTCTATTATTGGCTTCCACAAGCGTGTAATGCATGGTTGTTTTAACATGCTGACAAAACAGATGCAGTGATTTGTGTTTAGTTTTACTTCATTTACATTGTGCATGTAAATGAATAGATGTCTAGATGTCTGTTTAATAAATATGTGGAGCACATTTTGTATCGCATCTTTTGCCAAGAAGTTGCAAATTTACCATAAATAAATGCAAATGAAAGGAATGCCAACAGAGACGTTGCTTTTTATAGCTCTATATTTATTGTTCTTGTTTAGGATTTTATATATTGAGGCAGAGCAATACTCTCGTTTGTAATTTGGCATCTCTTACATTTTTTTATGTATTTGTCAGATATCAGATGCTTTTATCCAAAGCGATTTACGGTGCATGTAAGATGTGCTTTTTTCAGCCTGGGAATTGAACCCACAACCTTAAATACAGGAACAGGAACAATCACTGGGTGTTTTGGGAAGCTCTTTCAGTATTATATTAGAAACATGTGCTACATTCAAAAATGTGTCATTTTTTTGTATTGTTATTTTTTTGGTGCAATCACTGTAAAACAATAAAAAATCCTGAAGACTTAGGGTTGGGATGTGTTTCAGGTTTAGTGTCAGGGTTATAATTACATCAAGTACAATTTTACAACACATATGTAGGGGAGAGCGGGGCACAACCTAATGCTTTTTGGTTTTGGCTCAATCATTCAAAAATATTTGAGTTTGATTAATTATATTTTTACACAAGCAAACACACACATCTCTGCTACAAATGAACATTTGAAGTTTGTTACTAGTACTTACCATTCTTGGACAATTACACCAAACGTGACAGAAGTGCAAATGTTACAACTTACCCCATAGCAGGGGGGTAATTGTAACAGGCAGGGGGTTAGTTGTAACACTTGATAAAATTAAGTTTGGAGACAAATATTTCAATACTATTTTGTCTATATACTTGAAGTGGATATTGTTTATATATCTGTCTATAAAAGACAGGTATCCACACTGTTTTACAATAGTTCAATTATAAATGGATACAAATGTCTAAATATGTGAGAAAAAGCAGCACAATTATAGCAAAAAAATGTTTTATATGTGACCCAGTCTGTAATAACCATACTACAGTTTCAAAATCAAATTCTGAGATAATGAGCATCAAAATCTGTTTTTTAGACATCCATTTCATTATGATTTCAATCTTTGACGTGACCTTATTCAGTCAATATTAAAGATATGAACAAAAATAAATTTGACACACGATTTTTGATAAGACATGCACATTTATTTTGTTGGCAGCCAGCAATCATTCGTGTGTAGCCGATTTAAAACAACGGCAAGAATTACACTAACGTTATTGGTTTTTATATCGTGTTGAGGGGTTAGTTGTAACACAGCGTTACAATTAACCCCGCCGGGTCAAAATATTTTCAAGCACACCAAAAAAGTTGCTAAGAGCTGTAGACATATTTCAAAACGATGCTATGTTTTAGTCAACAAGAGACTGATTAATATGACATAGCATTGGTTTTGGTATCTTACACACCCAACTTAGAAACCGAAAAAACATGATGAAAAAATGTACTTGCATGCCACCAAAACAGTCTTTCATCAATAACTCTCTGGAAAAACATGATAAATTTCCAATATTGCGGGAGATCGTTTTTGGCAGTGTGAAAAATACCAGAAAAACAAAACGCTCAACCTTGTGCAACAATGTAATCAGTCCGTGTTACAACTAACCCTGCGTTAGTTTTTGACCCGCGCACCCCTGCACAATAGGTTTGTTTTGGGTGCACGGGATCAGTGCCTATGCCTACAATACTATAAATCTTAATGCAGAAATCACAACTAACAAGAAAAGTCTATTAAAACGTAATTTTTCAAGTGTAGTAACTCTGTCTAAAACACTTACCAGACTTGTCTAACTGTGCTGTTACCTAACTGTGCCAACCTGATGTTCTGTGATGGTTCTCATCTGTCCATTACATCCGTCATTCTCATATGCTTTAGACGTGTAGTAATTAGCACAGGATCATTAGCTCTCATCAGTCTGACTGTCGGGTCTGTTCGCTTCGGTCCACAGCCATTATCTGATTCCACATCCCTGAGGCGGTGCGGTGAGTATTACGAGCCCTCCGCTCTGCAGGTCTACGGCCAAATGCGGCGGCGGTGAGCGGGGCATCGGCGACTGATAGAGAGTGGCGTTAATTGTCTGGATGACACCGCTAAGTGCTGAAGCTTTTAATCAGTGCTTTGATTAGACAGCAGATGGTAGATGGGGTCCTGTGAGAGGACTTTAGATTCGAGGGCCCTCGGCAAAGAGCCCCTAACACAGACGAAGAGCCACAGACCTCTGTCTCGTGATGAGGTAGACATGGGTTTATCTCATCATGGACTCTGAATGAGGAGAAAAACACTTTAAGGCTCGTGGGATCCGTATGGAGATGGACAGTTGTGGGCTACTACACTGTTGTAATGTATAAAAAAATCTCAGCTTGAGCTGAGATTTTGTGTTTCAACTAAATAATAAACAGCACACAGTTTGGAGGGATGTGACTGTGCGTAAATAATGACACAGTGTTACTTTTGAGGTGAACTTACATGTTCAGAAAGAACGGAAGCAGTGATTAAACCATGTGAGTCATTCATCCTGTTTGTCACAAACAGAGGTGTCACACACCATCCTACTGTCGTCACGACATGTTTTCTTCACGGCATGCACTTTTTAAAAATAATTGTAGTACACAATGCCATAGAAGAAGCAGTTTTTGGATTTACGGTTTTATAAAGAAGATTTATCATCCAATAAACATTTCTGTTTTAAAAAAGATTCTTTAGACTATAAAGAAAGAAATGGTTCATTTAAAGGGGACATATTATGCAAAATCCACCTTTACAAGATGTTTTGACAAAAATGTGGGTTGGCAGGGTGTGAACCATAGACTGTAAAAAAAGAGGGACGTAGTGTCCGTGACATCACCCATAGGTTTCTCATCTGTCAAATACACTGTCTGTATATTTTCTAGTATGTAAGCACCCTGACTGCGAGATGTGCGTTTAGGACACATCCAGAACTGTAGTCGAGGACTGGGGTGGATAAAAGTCTGTCATTGATGACACATCAGAAGGGTTATATTGAGGATATTACTGCTTTATGACATTAGTTTGCAATGTGTATTTTTATCACGAAAAGAGCTTTAAAGTTGTATGTGTTCGGACTCTCTTGTATTTTACTTATTTGTCTCAATGTTTTTTTTTACTGTTTCGACTGTTTTGACTTCTTTGATCTTTCTTCTGAGACTGATCCTCAACAGCTGGAGAAAAACATAAACACAGCAGGAGTCTGGACATTTTTGTCACAAAACCCAGCAGCACAGTTGTGACAACAGAGCCTGCAGGCAGAGACATATGAACACACAGGCACATAGAGTCTACGGCACAGATGATCACAGGCAGTCACAGACGATCACATACAGGTACAGAAGATCACATACAGGGACAGACAATGACAGACAGGCACAGGCGATCACAGACAGGCACAGGGGATCACAGGCAATCACAGACAGGCACCGGGGATCACAGGCTATCACAGACGATGACAGACAGCCACGGGCGATCACAGGCAGGGACAGTTGATCACAAACAGGCATAGACGATCACATACAGGCGCAGGCGATTACAGACAGGCACAGATGATCACAGGCAGTCACAGATTTTCACAGACATGCACAGGTGATCACAGACATGCACAGGTGATCACAGACATGCACAGGTGATCACAGACATGCACAGGTGATCACAGACACGCACAGACGATGGCAGACAGCCATAGGCGATTACAGACAGTCACAGATGATCACAAACAGGCATAGATGATCACATACAGGCACAGGTGATTACAGACAGTCACAGATGATCACAGGAAGTCACAGATAATCACAGACAGGCACAGGCGATCACAGACATTCACAGACAGGCACAGGGTATCACAGGAAGTCACGGACGATGACAGACAGCCACGGGCGATCACAGGCAGGGACAGGCGATCACAGGCAGGGACAGACGATCACAAACAGGCATAGACGATCACATACAGGCGCAGGCGATTACAGACAGGCACAGATGATCACAGGCAGTCACAGATGTTCACGGACATGCACAGGTGATCACAGACATGCACAGGTGATCACAGACATTCAGAGACAGGCACAGGGTATCACAGGCAGTCACGGACAATGAAAGACAGCCACGGCCAATCACAGGCAGTCACAGACAATCACAAACAGGCACAGATTATCACAAACAGGCACAGGCGATTACAGACATGCACAGGCGATCACAGACAGGCACAGCCGATTACAGACAGGCACAGGCGATCACAGACAGGCACAGGCGATCACAGACAGGCACAGGCGATCACAGACAGGCACAGGCGATCACAGACAGGCACAGGCGATCACAGACAGGCACAGGCGATTACAGACAGGCATAGTTGATCACAGGCACATGTCATCACAGACAGGAATAGGCAGTCACAGACAGGTACAGGGGATCACAGACAGGCACAGGTGATTACAGACAGGCAGAGATGATCACAGGAAGTCACAGATGATCACAGACATTCACAGGGTATCACAGGCAGTCAAAGACGATGACAGACAGCCACGGGCAATCACAGGCAGTCACAGACGATCACAAACAGGCACAGATTATCACAAACAGGCACAGATTATCACAAACAGGCACAGGCGATCACAGACAGGCACAGCCGATCACAGACAGGCACAGCCGATCACAGACAGGCACAGCCGATCACAGACAGGCACAGCCGATCACAGACAGGCACCGCCGATCACAGACAGGCACATGCAGTCAATAACAGAAACAGTCGATCACATACAGGCAAATGCAGTTACAGAAAGACACAGGCGATTGTAGACAGGTGCAGATGATCACAGGCAGTCACAGATGATCACAGAGAAAAGACTTTGTGGCTAGTTTAGGGTTAGCATCTCAATATTTCCTTGTGACAGCTGTTGCATGGTACTTTCAAGAACAAATTGTTTTAATTTCCAGGGGTCACACAAACTACATTGTTTACTTCGAATGCTCTGAAGGTTACTTTAGATAAAAGTGTCTGCCATGTAAATAAAGATAAGTGCACATTATCTGTCAAATGTTTAGGATTACAAGACTGAAATGATTCTCTTGATCTTTTGAACTGAAGCTCTAGTTTTGTATGCAGAAATGTAATTGTGCAAGCATATTCATTTCTCTTATTACAAACTGTTTTGAATTATGTAAAAAGCAGTCAATAATAGCCCAGAATCTGTGTGAACTCCTTCAATAATGTTTAAAATGCATCTCAGGGTGAGACCTCAAGAAAAATAATTTTTTTGGTGGAACATTTATATTGAATTTATAATATGCATTTGTTGTATGCTTTTATCTTAAGCGTCTTGCAGCGACTTTATTCAAGGTTTGTATTTTATCTCACCGTGTTTACTCTGGAAATCAAAAGCACGGTCTTGACCTTGTTAGCACCTTGTTTCTGAAACATGATGTAATGCTTGCAAGCTGTACCAGACATCTCTTTCATTGATTCGAGTCAGACCTTTCATTAAGCTGCAAAATTTGCATGTAAAGCACATTTTGACTAACTGATCTTTGGCGTCAGTTCCTGGTCTTTCATGGTGTGTAGGCTTTACCCAGTGACTGCGGTGTCGCCTGAAGGAAGTTATTTTTAGATGGCCACCTTTGATTAACAAACCTATACACGGATCTCTGTTTTTTTGATGTTTTTCTGGATGGCACAACAGGGTGCTTGTTACTATTTTAAACTTTTTCCTCTTTTTTTTCTACTGACATTTACAAAATAATTGACACAAATCTTGCTCTGTGTTGAAAAGAGGCGCTATATACAAGCAAACTTTTGCCTAAAGGCAAGCTTATATTGAGAATACTAACTATTATTACAGTCAAAACAAATGGATGATAAGGCTACGTTTACTGTAAGCTTGCAGTGTAACGTTTAAATGCTTCGGCCCTTTTAATTGAAATGGATTTTGATTGGTCTCCGCAACAAGGGTTAGTAGAGAAATAACGGATAATAAGCAAACTTCAGACGCTGCGCAGAAAGAAAACGATCTAATGCAGGACTATAAACACGTCACGTCTCTTTACGGGATCTTACGGTACACAGATTCCGGCAAATCATTGGCAGCGTGAATGAACGAAAAAACAAACGATCCTAGACAAATCCTGAATGCATTTTCCGTATATTTTCCGTAATGTCCATGTGAAAAGGGCTCTACTGGGATGTTCAAGGCTGGTTAACTCGTGGGAGGATTGTCAGTAGGATTATCCAGTGGTTTAAAAGTTTTTGAGGCTAGTGTGATGTTTATTCATGTGCTGGATTTTATTACCAGCAAGTGACCTTGATAGCGGAGTTGAATAAACGTTGTGACAAATCATCTAGACATAAATGAGGATTATGTTCTTGAGTTATATAACAGAGACTTTCATATGCTACCGCTTGTAAGAAGGATGCAGAATATCTTTATGTACATTTTTTACAGTTTTTTTATATTGACATTTTGTTTCATTTCATTAAACCTCTAAAGATGATTAATATTTGCCAGTGACCGTGTGTTTTTTCACCGTGCTGAGTGCCCACGCTCTGCGTTCATTCTCAGCTTGCGCTGAGAGTTGAAAAATGTTCAACTTTGGGTGACACGCTCAGCTTGTCAATGTCACTTGGCTGTCCAATCACAGTGGAGGAGAGGTGGGACAAATATCACAACAATCAACCGGTGCATCATTCAGCTGGCAAGCGCCTACAGTGGCCTCCGCCTGGCATTTTCAGCCGCATTTAAATGCGTTGGTGTACACGCCCCCTAATGCTTGAGGCACACATATATATTATTTAGATGTTATTATATGCTTGCGGGTACCAGCGCTAAATCACACATCTGTTAATACAGGAGGGAGTCACTAAATCAGATTATATACCTGAATGATTGTGTGTCTGCAGTGTATGAAGCGTTCAGCTTAAACCATGTTTACAGTCACAGGTGTGTCCTTCAGGATGTGTGTAAAGATGAAAGTGTTGTTATTGTGTGATGAAAGTGTTTCCTATATACTTAACCTCAGCGTAAAGCCCACAGGAAAGCCTGTGGTGAAGACCACGTGGTTTTACGGTGATGCTTTAAATACCTTTTTCTGAAAAGAGCAAATGAAAATTTACCCTATTTGCTTGCTTAATACATACACTTAAAAAAGCCTTGGGTCAAAAAGGACAAACTAAACCCTTTGGGTTGTATTTTAACCTATGCTGGGTTGTTTTAACAAATTGTTGGATCAAATATAAACACATACATATATAAACAAAACATTTTCTGGGTTAGTTTTTTTTTTAGCATTTGCATTTATGGTCTTATTTTTACCAATTCTTGTTATTTCAAATGAAAAAATAATTCAAATGCTTTTGGATGTTAGAATGATTTACAAAACTAAAGTAATTCAGATCACCGTATTTGTGCCATAACAGCTGGCTGTGATATAATGAAGAGGTTGTTATATAACAAGTCGTGCTTCACATCTGCCTCTTGAACTCTAGACAGATTTGTTTTGTTTTGCTTGTCGTGTTGTTGTTTTAAAGATGTTCTGGCCCATATAGCCTTAAATTTTACGAGTTCCTGTTTCAAGATCAGCAGGTGGAAGGGAAAACTGATGCAAAGCAGATTTTTATGGGACTACTTTCAATCCAACATTTTGAAAAGTCTATAGGGGTCTATTTCTGCTCCTATACAGTATGTGTCTTTTCTCATTGCTTGTTTTTTTAGCATATATTGACTCTCTTTTAGAGCTGCACGATATGTAGACTTGCTTAATAATGTGATATACAATATCATAATGGTTGTATAAAGTTTGTAACTATTCACACGTATATAAAAATTACAAATCAATAAATAATCATACGTTTACCAAGAGAGGTCACACTAAACACCGACAATGCCTAAAGAAAATTAAAATTACATTTTTTTATTTCATTTTTTTGTACATATTTCCTGTTTGTATCTTAATAAATTAAATTGTAAAATAAATGGATGGACATTAAACCTTCTAAAGGAACAAGTCTGGTGGTGGTGGCCTAAGATTTTTGCACATTACTGTATGTTGCAATATGCAAATTTGCGATATTCCAAACATTTTAATATTTTGTGCGATATCGTCCTGACTTCCTCTCTTTTTTTAATCTTTTGTCGTGTTTGTTGTGTTCAAATGTCAAGCACTGGTGTGTGTTTGTGTGTGTACACGTAAACGTGTGAGCCCCGGCTCTGTGCCAAACAGGATTGTGTGCCTAGTCAATCTCACCAGGTGATTGGATGCTGGCATCACCTCCAGAGCGTTGTTGTTTTTTCGTGTGTTTTTTTTTTTGGTGGTCCAATTGTAGGCAGTGACTCTGCTATGATCAGACTATGATCTGTTTTTGTCTGACAAGAGCTCTCTTGTGTATATATACAGTATTTTGCAAAACTTTGGTTGTTTTAGCAAAGTTTTAATGTACATCCATATTTAAGATACAAAAAGAAAATATAGGAAATATGAATAAACAATTAAAAACAAAACAATTTGCACAACTAAATGTCAGCATCAGTCAGTATTTAGGGCCCTATCATACACCTGGCACAATGCAGCGCAATGCGCAACGCAAGTGTCTTTTACTAGTTTCAACCCTGTGCAATGATCATTTTCACGCTTAGCGCCACTTTGTTTAAATAGCAAATGCATTTGCACCCAATTTTGCGCCCATGGGTGTGCTGGTCTGAAAACGAGGTGTGTTCAGGCCCATTGTTGGCATGTTGCTATTTTGAGGCAATTAGAATAGACTACACCATTGCCCAACTAAAACCTGGTCTAAAGTCTAAAATCTATTGCGCACTATTGCTTTTGTTATTTTTTGAGCCCGTTAGTAATATACGCTTATAAACGGGATGAAAATGCGCGTTTGCTTATCACACACTTGGTGCGCAGCAGCACAAAAATGCTTTTAAATACGAAAAATCTAAGGATTAAAATGTAAAAGATTATTATTGAGTGTCTTGGATGTAAATGAGCACCGATTATGAGACGTTAAAAGTCGCAAAGGGCTGCTTCACCTGTAGCCTGGTAAATAAATAAATGCTTTGCTTTAAACAAATGCATCTATTTAAAAAAAAAAAATGTAAATACTACCCCACAGATTTATTGTATATCCAATCTTTGATGATTCTGTACCTGTGGATATGGTGATATGAGAAACATTTTTAAGTTATGCTTTAAAAAAAAAAAAAACATGGCGCTGTCTGAGTGCTAAAACGGCTCTCAGCCCGTTGGTAAATTCTTTATCTCCTGTTTGTTACAAATAAAGTATTTTTAGAGTACAAACCTTTTCTTGCATACTTGCAAATTATTTAATGAGATTACAATGATTAAAATCCTGCTATTTTTACTTCCATGACTGAAAGAAAACAGCTTTAAAAGGTTTTAATCCAAAATAATAATAATTTCAATACAAATAAAAACAACATTAATCTTAAACTGTTGGTCTTCTTCCTCTGCTTAGTTTTTCAGTTTACAAATTCCACTTTCTAAATAGGAATTAGGTATGGCGCCAGGTGCAACTTGCTTTTAAAGGCGATGAGAGCTGAGACTCTCATTGGTTTATTGCACGTTATGCCCAAAACACACCCATTACTCATTACAAAAATAGAAACAACCCTTTTAGGCCATGCGTTTGGCGCATAAATTATTTTTCCTGTCGTGAAATTAGCAAAAGTGGATTCGGACACGCCCATTTAGACTATGCGCTTAGATCTTTAAAATAGGGCCCAATGGGTGCCCTCTCTTGACACCAAACACAATTTGAGCTTTTTTCAGGAGACTGAAGTCTTGAAGTCATTCGATTAGAATTAGAAATTAGGATTTAATTTCATTTAGGTTTAAGAGATCCTGCCTACTATTGCTCAAGTGGAAGGGGAGTTAACCCTAAATACTTGACCCTTAATCTTACACTTTAATACTGTTTTTAATACTACATACACATTTCCTGTATTTTCTGGTTGTATTTTAATAAATAATTATATATGATCACCATACAATTGCAAAAACAACACGTCTAATGATAGCGTGGTGGCCTAAGACTTTTGCACAGTACTAATGTAAGTGTAAATGAGAAAGAGCAAACGACTTTATTATTTCCACTGTGCTTTTATTGGCTTCTCTTGGAGATTTCTATTTTTATATTGTTCCTCTTGCTGTGTGTCTCTCTCGCATTCATTTTTAACAACCTCTTCTTCTGTAACATCTGTCACCTCCTCACTTTAGTTTCTCTGTGCCCCTGCAGGTCTGGGGCCTTTGAGACCCTTGGGGTGGGGAATTAAGCCCTGTTGCATTGAAAACATATTTGCTAAGTAACTGGGAAGGCCCAAAAAAGATTCCTAAATAACAATCCTCTCCTACAGCAATGGCAAAAAAGCCTCGCTGACACATTTTGTCATTCTCTTTCTGGCAACCCCCCTCTCCTGAGGCTCAGAAAGACCCCCAAAAACCTTTCTTCCATGAACAGCTTAGATTTCAAAACTATCCATTCTGCTGTGATGTACTCTGGAGAGCTGCCTGCTGCTTAATGTGGCCTGTATCTGGTTCCCGTAATCGGACAGAGCCATAGGAGCGGGACATCACTGTTGTGTTAGCATCCTATTATTTACACCGGTACTACCTTTATACTTTTCTGTGCACGTAGTAAGAGATAAGCAGCTGCTAAATTAATTTTCTTTAGGGCTTTTACAATTTTGTGAATTATTATTTTTTGCACAGACAGTAGGACATAAAACAGTATAGTTATATTATATATAAAATGTTACAATGTTCAATGCTGCAGGTGCAAAGGCTAAGTGCTGTTGTTTGTTTGTGTATATATACACATGTATGTGTGTGCCATGGCTTTGCTCATACACCGGGTGTGCGCTTGGTCGATCTCACCAGGTGATGGGCTCCTGGCAGGTGACACCCCCCTAACAAACACCATCTCCGTTACTTCCTGCCAAAGGAATGGCTCCTGCCAGCAAATGGGATGTTGGCACACGTGCCGTCACTGTATTGTGCCACAGTCTGCCGACCACCCGCTGTATTAGTGGGCTTGTCTGTTAAAGGCTTCCTGTTGAATGGATGAACATTCATTGTGATGTTAAGTCTGTCTCTGATCCGGTCACAGGTGGATAGCTCCGGGTACAGGCGTAGTTTGGATCATGTTTCGTGCTGGTCCACATCACATTTGTAATGTGAACTCTTAATGTGGTGTGATGGGTCCTGGGCAATAGTAAAGCACTCGTGTAACATGTTAAGTACAGTTTGTATAAAGCATGGCAAAATCTGTCATTTAAATTTTAGATGATAGCTATAGATATGACTGATAAGAAAACAAACCGTGTATTTATGAATTAAAATATTTATATTTATTTAATGTCTCATTTATGGGCATCATGTACATGACTGTAGTTTGTGCAAGACTGTAGTTGAAGTAAAATGCTTGTAAAATGACATAAACATTGGCATGATACATATGAAAAAATACTTTACATAAGACTCTGATTGTGTCTATTGATGCTGTGCATAAACAATAGCATCAGAAACAGGCAGCAAGACTATCCATCACTATTTCTTGAGTTTATATGAAGTATAATATAATACTTTAGTCCTGTCCATGGTGGACTTGTGTTTATACACAGACAAATGCAAACTGTCCTCTGGAGAGACTTGACCTCAGACCGAGCTTGTGACAAGCAGCCTGCAAAATCTATTTTTAGCTTTGTGCCTCTGGGCTTTTCCTGATTCAGACCTTAATTCCCTAAATATTTCTGTCATTGGATCTCACTGGAGCAGGCAGGATGTGCTTGTCATTTGTTTATGATGATCTATTTTGCCCCTGTGTTTGTATGTGTTTGTGTTTTTTGAGAATTTTGGTGAGACTTTCATCTTACAAAAATGAAGTAAGCTGTGATTTTATCTGGCATACACACCAAACAAGAATTGAACGACTTGCGCGAGTAGATTACATACAAAGTCAATGCAAATACACAAATAGATGCAAACTAGTAGTAGTTTACTCATTTATTTATTTATTTGTTCATTTTTTACTCATTTATGACAAGTCATTTGATTGGACAAAAAAGAAGCAAGGGCAACTTCACTGTCATGACCGCAACATTCTTAAAACTGATTCCGTTAATCCGAGCACGTCATTAAAGCTCAAAAATGTCCTGCGTGCCAGACAACACACGCGCTGGTTTTAAACCACTGAGTGCCAACCTCTCTAGTGCAAGGAAATGTCAGTGCTGCGCGTATTACAAGCTTATGTGCGAGGAAGAGTATCATTCGCATTACAAGTTCAGGTCTGAGCAAGAGTCCAAGATGCGCACATTAAGGCTACGTTTACACAGGAACGATCTGAAGAGAAAACACAAAAGTGGCATTGCATTATCACTTTTTATTCTGCGTTTATACGAGCGTTTTGGGGGGAAATTCTGCATGCATATGGTGAGAAAAGACTCTTGTATATTAGGGTTGTGACAATTAATCGGGCAAATGCGCGTTTTCTCAATGAATGAATTTGAATGAATTACGGTGAAATGCAGGCACATCCAAAAGCCAGGGGGCGCTCTCGCTTAGAAACACCATTTGTGCCACAGAAGAAGTAGTATACCAAACACTATTCCAGGAAATGTCTAAAGGAATATTTATATCGCTGTTCTTCAGATTGTTTCAGGTATTTTCATGATAATAAAGAATATTTTAAATGATTGTGTTTGACGAGTGTTGCTTTTTTAAATGCACGTTATAAACGAGTCAAACTTGTAGTGATTTTAGATTGATAAGGACTTCCTACTGATCACGGAGCCGTAGTACATGCACAAGCTGTGCATGAAACACTGAATCGGAGCCTTACGATTCAGAATCGATTTCAGACAGGTCTTTTTAATGGGAGCGCGATGCATCGATGCACATCCCTATTGTATATTTATCATGTATGGCAACTTGAAGGTCCGACATATGGAATATTTTCCTGAACTGGTGCATGTCTTTGACGTAAACGCGTACGTGAACAAACTGTTGTGTTTTTACCCTTTAGGTGGAAACGCGAGACCATTTTTAACATTTCCACTCTGGAGGGTGGTTTCACTTTTTTGCGTTTTTAAGCCCCAAAAATGCCGTGGCCGTGAAAATGAAAGGCACATCTGATAAAATATTACGTTTTTACCCTCGAACGTTCTCGTGTAAACAGGGCCTAAGTCCAGGTGCATGCGGGAAGGAATCCGCGCGGGTTACAAGCTCTCTTGTGCCAAGTGAAGCCCACAAACCCTCTCATGCAAGGTAAAGCAGCCAAATACGCCTGAAACTATGATGATGATGATGATGATAATAATAATAACCATCACCAACTATCATCATCAAAGCCTGCTATTGGCGATATGTCTAACGATCGTCAATACACGATACTATCATCTATCGGCACAACCCTACTCTCGATACAAATTGTTCACTCTTTGCTGGATGATTCAGTTGAAGTTGTGTTGGGTTTCCAGCTGCTTTAAAAACTAGATTGACCAACTAAACTGGGTAGAGTAGCTGACAGCTTTTTTGTGGTCCACATCAGTCTACTACTTTGGACCAGCTATCGTTTTCCAAAAAACAGTTTAACCTTATAATGTTTCTGCTGTTATGTATATGTTTGTTGCGAACAGTTATTGCAGATCCAATACTGTGCCTGCACACCCCTAGCGACTTTGTCGCTGTATATCGTTAGTCTTTTTCATTGGCTGCGTCCAAAAGCTTAGGTAGCTGACTTATGAGGCAAATCCATTTCTTCACTCTCATTGGTTGTCGCTCCAGAAAGTCCCTCATCATTTGCATAAAGTTGAACTGTTTTCAGCTTTGTCGCATAGACGGTGGCTGATGCTTGTGTCGCCGGAATCACCAAGCCTTCATTGAAATAAATGAGATAAAGTTTTTCCGCCATTGCTAGTCGGTGGCGGTGTGCACACAGCTTTAGAGTTTCAGAGAGCTGTATACAGTATATATAAGTCTGGTAGTCTGTTCTCCCGAGGAGCTGCTGGCTCATAAGGAGTCTGTGAGAAAAATCTGGAGCAGGGTGGGACAACAGAAGTTTATCTGGATAGAGATGCATATTTTTGGAGCTGATAAGACGTCTCTTTTAAGCTTCTGCTGTAATGTAAACATAGTTGATGAGCTTTAGTATGCCAGAATCCAATGAATGGTGAAGCATTACTGGCAGATTATTCTCATTGCTGTTTGTTGTGTTTGAATCTGCAAAGTAATGCGGCATTCTCAGTAAGGCTGGGTATCGAACTACTTCACAATCAATATTTATATTAGGCTCTAATTTTCAAAGGAATGAGACATAGGAGAACCAATGTGGTCTGGCGATATTGATGTGCCGCCATATTTTTAATCTAACCATGTTGATCATTACTGATCTGTGATGTATGTGGGTGAGTAGATTATTAGGATTTTAAGTAAAGATCATGTTACATGAAGATATTTTTTAAAGTTCCTACCTTAAATATTTAAAAAAAATCATTTCTGATTGGCAATATGTGTTGCTAAGGACATAAATTGGACACTTTAAAGAGCACCAATTATCCGATTCACGATTTTACATTTCCTTTGGTGTGTAAAGGGGATCGCACACCGGCCGCGCAGCTCAGCGTCGCGTCGCGCCTAGGAGAACTCCGAGGTATTGTAAACCGGAAGTGGACATTAAATAGCGCGAGCTTCGTCAGATAACGTCTACTTCAAAATGTAAAATATACGTTAGCAGCCAATGTTAATCATTAATGATGTGGGACAAATATGATGTTATTTAATGTTAAACTATGTGAGTGGCGCAACAGAGTCACAGCTGGGCGGCGCGGACAGGCGCCACCTGGCGGCGCCAGTGTGCATATACTCATAGAAAACAATGTGTTCAGTTGATTTAGAGCGGCGCGGCCGGTGTGCGATCCCCTTAAGTGTGTATTAGTACATGTTAACGATATGCAAAAGGTGCAACTCCAAAGTAAACGATGACGCCGAGTTCATCTCCAACGTAAATCTCTTTTCTTGGACTACAACAAACACACAGATTGTAGGCAACAGTTTACTTCCTGGCATTGGTGATGTAGACAAGACCGACATTATTATTATTCATCCTGCTTTACGGCGCATTCACACGGGGCGTAAGCGTTGATGCTTCCCATTCACTTTTAATGGGTGACGTCAAGTGTTGGCGAACTGAATTGTGGATCCGTCTGCGCCGCGTCACTGCCGTTGCTCGCGGCAGAAGTTTAACATTTCTCAACTTTTCAAGCGGCAACGCGTGCGTCAGCCAATCAGATCGCCTTATGCAAATAAGCCTAGTCAGAGCCAGCCAATTACGTTTATGGAAGAACGGAGCATGTGTAGCGGCCACTGTGATTGGCTGTTGGCCACGCTTCAGACAAGCCTTCCGTTAAGCGTTAAGGCTTACGCCCCGTGTGAATGTACCGTTACAGTCTCACAGCCTGTAAGTTAATTCCTTTTAGCATTGCATTGTGACTGAATCTTTTAAACATGGTAAGGAGCATCACATTTCCAGGTGCGTCAGAGGTATTCAGGCCAATCACAACGTACAGATTAGCTGGCCAATCAGGGACACAACGCTTTTCAGATCAATGAGTTTTGTACAAAATCAGTGCGTTTCAGGAAGAGAGTGAAATCTGGTGCTACAAAAATGTACGGTATGTGGAAAATAATGTGTTTTTTAACCATAAACTACTCGAACACATTGTAATATACCAAATACACAAAATAACGTTGTTTTTAGCAATGAAATAGGTGACGGTTTTAGTGGTCCAGCTCACATTTGAACTATTCCTTTAAATTCTTTTGTTCTAGTTGTTTTTTAATGCACAAGAGGTCACGTGACCCAATTCAATTACACAAGGCTTCCAAGTAGTCTGATTGGTCTTGCCATTCAAGGAAACCCCTGTTTATCTGATATTAATAATATAGTTTTACATCTTGCTAATGTGCTATTGTACAGGCAGAGACAAGTGAACTGTGTGTGCGCGCGTATGTGTGTGTAATCGTGCCTTCGATGCCATACAGACAGACGGACGTTTCCTCATCTTGTCCATCAGGTTCTGGTGTCATCTTTCTGCCATCTGGCACCGCCAGCCAGTCTGCCCATCCCACCACATCTCAATATCACACACACACACACACACACACACACACACACACACACACACACACACACACACACACACACACACACTTCTTAGATTTAACAACTCGGTCAACTGTTTGTGAGCACATCTTCAGCTCTATCTTATTTTAAATGCATCATGTCCGCAGAGGCGGCAGTTATGTTGACCAGGTCTGCTGTAATGTTTTGTGCATTGGTTGCCATTCTGTCATTTTTAAACGTGTTTCCTTTATCATATTAGTGAACTAGATTTGCATTACTAGGAACAGGGAAGTTTGAGTGTGTTTAAGGCAGCATACGATTTTTTTGAATGTGGATCAGGGTGGATCATTGAGACCGGCATGTGTGCATTAAACAGGGTCTTCCTATGGGACTAGAGACTAAAGTCTTGTAAAGTTACCATTAGATTAGGGGCTTGGAAGTAATCTTTCACATAATATCTCAGTCAATATTAAAGATATCAAGGTTAAGAATGTTCTTTACATGATTTAATGTTAAAAACAGTAAATTCCTTTAGCAGGGTTTTCAACACATAACAGCCTGGACACATTTTTATCAATGACTCATTCATTTTTTACAGTATGTGTTTAAAGCATCTGCAGTGCTTTCTGCAGAACCTGATCTCATTTTTGACTTTGTGTTCTTATCCTGTCGTTGGGTTCTGTTAGTGATGCACTGTGTGTCTGATTAAAATGCTGCGATGGTCCAAACTCTGCTCTCATCTCATCCAAGGAGGATTCCAAAAATAGAGCGCGCGTGCAGCGAGGCGAGGCCGGGAACGTGCGGCGGATGCACAAACAGCTTCGATCCTTTGTTTAATCTCTCTTTCTTTAATGCCCCTCTCTCAGCCTCCTCTTGGTCCTCTCAGGAGACAGCGGGAGGTGTGTGAAAGCTTCCCTGTTTGGTGGGGACACATCAATGTTTCATCTTTGCTCTGTGGCAGCATGTATTAATGATAACTTCAGTCGGAAATGGCTCAGAATAACATCACGTAAATGTTTCTGAAAACAAAAGCTTGGATGAGTTACGATATTTGATGGTTGTTGGGTTGATAACCATTGGGATTGGAAATTGACTAATTCAGCTTTGTTCTTTTTTAGTTTTTGGATTTCTTTGTAAAATGGCATGTGCATTAGGGACGGTCAACTCGACCGTTGAAAGAAATCTTTGAGGTCTGGTTAGTATCAGGGTCCCAATGGGGTCCTTGAAAGTATGTGAATCTGGGGGTAATAATTCAAGTCCCTGGAAAGTTTTTGAAAATATACATATGAAGATACAGGTCATTGAAAGTGCTTGAATCTATGTTATGCAAGAAGTTCTCTGGAAAAAAAGACCATATTATTCCCTGTGTAGTGTAGGATATTATCATAAAAATTCTAGACTTTTTAAGCACCCTTTAAATGCTTATATCTTCTGTATGCAAATGTTGATTCATACCAAAATGCTTTTTTGCATAGTTGTGTTTGACACATGAAAACGTCTCGGGTTACGTATGTAACTGTTGTTCCCTGAGAAGGGAACGAGACGCTGCGTCTCCCTTGCCATACTTCCTGCGTCCCTGTAACGCCGTCTTTGGCAATATTTCAGATAGCGATATACTTCCTGGTTCCCGCGTCACCCTGTCTTTGTCGTTAAGCCTCACCATTGGTTGAATTTGATATACAGATTCAGACGCACTTACCACTGGACGTGTCCCCAAAGTGTCACTGCAGTGACGCAGTGCGAGTTCCCTCGAAAGAGAACTGTAACAATGTATCTTTAAACTAAAGGTAACCTGATAAAACCTTGCACTTACTTAAAATATATATTTTTAACACACTGGTTATTACTTTTTGCATTTTGACCAGCTGTGATTTAACTAGTATCCTGACAGTGTGCTGAAGGTAAGTGTTGGACAGTTTGCATGATAAAACCCTTTATTTTTTTCCATTGGGTTGCGTTTCCATTATAAGTGTGTCAGCGGTCATTTTTAAACTTTTTAAAAGTAATTTTTTAAAGTTTGGCCTTTATCTGACAGACTGATGGTAGGGAGACAACAAGAATGTAGAAAGAGGGGTACGAGAACAGCAAAGGACCTCAAGCCAGGAATCAAATTCTGCACATCTGCATCACATGTCGGATTACTGCCACTACACTTTTGGCTTTAATGCAATTTTCAAAAGTTTTAAAAACGATTTTTTTACTTTTAGTTTTAAAATTTAAAAACCTTAATTCGATTATATTACACTTCATCCCGAACGAAGCTTGTTGGACTTCAACCCAGCCTAATTCCACAGGGCTTCCTTAAGAAAGATTAATCGGCTTGTTGTTTAGGAAATTCACCTGCTTGTCGATTTTAAAACGTTGTTTTGCGCATCTCTACTTGTGTTTCAGACACGCACAGAGAGAAGCCGGTTCATTACTGGCTACCTGACGCAGGTTAGTTTTACGCTTTCAAGGCCCAGCGGGCGTTTAGGGCAGATTCGTGCAGGGTTACAGAGGACACTAATACAAGTTGAATGAGGCTGCTGCTGTGGGCTGACTTGTTTATCTGTCTCCTGCTCCATCGTGAACTCGTATAATATTGATCAGCAGGAGAAGAGGACACAACATTGGGCAAAGTTTTGCCTTTGCGGGTAGAGTATGGAAGTAGGATGGCATCGGGACATGTCACCTATGCTGCTTTTCCATTGCATAGTACCCACCACGGTTTGGGTAAGATACTTTTGGGGGCTGTTCCACTGGGTGCAGTACGTAGTACCCGATACTTTGTTTAGTACCACCTTGGGGTCGAGGTTCCAAGCGAGCTGAGCTGATACTAAAACGTGACGTGAAAACACTGTGCTGTAGATCACTGATTGATCTGATAGACATGAAGGTTAGGCCCATTTAAAAATGACACGCATCACAAAATTCGTGTAAATTAAATAAATTACTTTCAAACTTTCAAACTAAAATGTCTTCCAAATATGTGGAAATAATAATGACCTAATGATGCTAAAATGTATGCAATAATCATCTAACCCTAAAGAAGAAAGTTGAGAACATAAAGAAGTTGCGCATAATAACAATCCTTCACGCTTGTAATGTGGACACAACACACCTGGCTTCCTCTGACAGCAAAACCTCCAAATCGAAAAAGCGATTGTTGATTGATAACAAATATGATAACGTCTGTAACATTTTTTCTGGACAAGTGCTGCATTGCGGGACGCCCTTATATGGAGCTGGTTTGGGCGTGGATTATGCAAATTACCTGGCGGAGCTTTGTTCTTCAGAACAAATTCACTAACATACGAATGAGTTTAAGAACAAATTTATGCTTGTACGCATGTGTTGTGAATTAAGCAGAAAGTTTTCATGAGAAGTTCAAATGTGCATTAATGTGAAAAATGTATGCAATTATTAGTGAACAAGACCCAGAGTTTGTGTGGAGTCCGATATTAAATGTGTACTCAGACCACCCAGAAAATTTGAACGATGAGAAAAACGACCAAGTAAATAAAGTTATCTTAGAAGAATAAGCAGGATTCTCTGCTCTCAAATGCTGGGGGCGTGTCTGCTGTGTGCGCGTTGAGACCACACCCACTCGCGGGGAATGCTGTTGAGGGTCTCAACTTTCAGATACCGCTACAACCTGAATGGATGCTTGCGATTGTGTTGGGGCGGAGCCATGCCTGGTGGCTCCAGTGCATCATCGAGCCACCGTTTTAGTCCCGCCCAAAAAGTCCTGAACACAGAAATGTGGAAAAACTTTTTTGCGGTATAACTCCACAATTCAGTACTACATAGTTCGCAGTCTTTGCAACGTCTTTCAGCAATGCATTTCTAATATTTATGATGTGTCTAGAAACAATTCTCTGATTTGACTTTACATGGACTTTATGAAACATTTTAAAAATGTTCCCTGTTGTAGCAGTTCATTTTAGTGACTCTTTTGGTGCAGAATTGACACAGTTCACCTCCGAGTCATTGACTGATCAAGCAAGGAGGGCAACTGGCTTCAATTTCAGTCACAGTGAGTTTTTTTCGAGTTCCTCTGCAGGAAAGAGACTGGTTCACCACAGTATCATGTGCACGTTTCTCAGGATTGTCATTTTTCAGCTTGGGTGATTGATAGCTCTGTTTCATAAAGATAAGTGTATAACTCTTATCTGAGTTGCTGTATGTTTTGTATGAATAGATAATGTCACTCAAATTGTGTTACTCGGTGAGATCCAGAGATACAATTTAGGACCAGATTTACTACCAGCTTGCACCAGCGCAAACCTTCACTTTGTCGTTAAATAATGACTGTCGATATTTACTAAAGACGCACAGTGGATAATTAGCGCTGAAAAGGTGTGGCCTAGTTATTTTTGCAACTGACCTTATTGCATATGCATTTCTAGGAGTTTCCCTTACAGACGCAAAATTTATTGGAGGAGATTATTTAAATTTACATTACTGGTATTTGTTCCATTATTTATTGCCAAAAAAGCATGTTTTAAATCATTTAGCGCTTGAAATGGCTGAAAATTTTGCTGATAGGAGAGGCGTTGCATAGATCAGAGAGCGCATGTTACAAGGCAGAAATTTTTTAAACACTTACCAGTTTATTTGGAATGCCAAAGGAACATATTTAAAAAAATATATTGTTTGCTAAGCCATGTTATTTTTAATTTGCTGGTGGAAATAAACAGAATCACTAGGAGAAGTCACTAGGAGATTACGAGGCATTTCAAAACTTTTTGTAAATCCTTAATCTGGGATTTCACACCCCAAATTTTCTGCTGCAATGTCCGTGGAGCTTAACTCAAGCCCTTCAGGCGTTGTAGATCACCCGCACCTCATCAGCTCTGCTTATTTGTGACCCTGAACTTATTTGGTTGGTCATTATGCAGATCAGTTGTTACGCCTGTGTTATTAAATTTGCACCTTTTTAGTAAATAACCCGCAGATATTACCACTCCCATCTGCGCTTTTTTTTGGAATTGCGCTCTTACACTAATTTGCCCAGTTTAGTACATTAGTTAGTATTTGAGACTAATAGTGTGTAGGGTTAGCCCTTTTCTCACATAGCCAGGCATTTGAGTGTTTTAAAGAGCAGCTATTGTCCGATTCACGATTTTACATTTCCTTTGGTGTGTAAGTATGTATTACAGTCCCTCCAGAAAAACACGATTAGGTGATCGCATGATTCAATGCATAATCAGCCAAAGTCGGTATATTTATGCGGTGGTCGCATTTTTTAAATGCGCTGCACTTTCGCCACATAAATAGCAGATTTCTGTTCGCAAAATATGCGGGGCTTGCATGATATCATAATCCTCGCATTTTCGTAGCAAAAAATCACATATATCTTTGCATAAAGTTGAAAATTTTTGCATTTACTTCACACATGCGCAGCAATGTCCCCTGTTGTTATGATGTGAATGTGTGTCAATGAAAAGCTGCAAAAGCTGCAAACAGATTTTGCAAGTTCACGCAGTTTTTGCAAGTACACGCAATTTCTTCGGATAAAATTGCATAAATATTCTGCATATTCCATTGCATTTTTTAAGAAAACATGCCGCAAGTTCAAGGACTTTTGCGCAACAATCACAAAAAAACTCTGCGTTTTTCTGGAAGGACTGGTATAATTACGTGGTAACAATATGCAAAAGGTACATACCCCAAAGTAAACCATGTAAATCTCTTTTCGTGGACTACAACAAACACACAGATTGTAGGCAACAGTTTAATTCCTGGGATTGGTGATGTAGACAAGACCGACATTATCATAATTCCTCCCGCTTGGACTCACAGCCTGTAAGTTAACTCCTGTCAGGATTGCATTATAACCAAATCTTTCAAACATGGTAACGAGCGTCACATTTCCGTCTGAGGTATTCAGGCCAATCACAACGTGCAGGTTAGCTGGCCAATCAGGGACACAGAGCTTTTCAAATCTTTGAACAAAATCAGAGCGTTTGTGGAAGGCAGGGATATCTGGAGCTACAAAAATGTACGGTATGTGGAAAATAATGTTGTTGTTTTTTACCATAAACCAAGCAAACACAGTGTATTATACCAAATATACAAAATAACATTGTTTTTTAGAAATGAAATAGGTGCACTTTAAAAGATTTTATGTCACAAACCTGGTAAATTGTGGAAAAGCCAGAGATGAGTGTTTTACTTAATGGCACCTACGGCATCCTGATATTTTGTGAAATCGTCTTTCTTGTTTTTTTACAATGCAGTTTGTTTATCTTCTAGAAAAGAAATGCATATGTTTTTAAAGTTAGCTTACATTAAAACCATTATATGAATCATTAGACACAAATAGTAAAAACAAAATAATTTTGTACCCCTGTATTGTAGTATGCAGGGTGAGAACCTCCTGCAAAAACTCAATCCTGTAGGAAACCGTCTCTGTTGAATTCTTATATACAGTAACTGTTTCCTAAACAAGAGAATTCTGGAAAATTCACTTTTCCTGTCACGCAGCCTGTGAAAGTTCTGCACAGAATTTCCTTTCGTACACCAGGGTCGGTTTGTCACGATCTGTTTGTCAGTTGTGTGACAGCGTTTTCCCGACTTTCACCGTGGCTCAGTGCAGGTTTGGAGAGCAGCAGTGCTGTTATGGCAGATGCTGGGCGAGAACGACGACCTGTTGCAATATCAGATGTAATCTGAATCCCTCCCTGTTCAGATTTGTGCTCTCAGTTGTATTCTGTGCATAAAACCTTCCTCGCTTTTAGAGGAGGTGATGATGCTGTCGATTCATGAAAGCGACTCTGAGCCTTGTCACCAATGGTGGGACGATCAGGAATGTCTAATGAATTAAACACTGTGAATATTTGGAGGCTTTGAAATTTTTGTTTTTCTCCATCACCCCTTTTACTTTTTTCTCAGACTCACTATCTTTAGCGTGTATGTGTGAGACACATTGGGGTCAATGTGCCATGAGGCTCGTGTTTTCGAATCTAATTTCTGTGAAAAAATGTTGTGCATAGACCTGACATTCATGGAGAATGTGGAAATATTATATGGCACTTTTAAATGAAATGATGCAATAAAACCTATTTTAGGATGGTTAATATATTTTGCATAATGACATTAATCTAGCACAGGGAACTTTTAATGCAAAATCCACTTTTACAAGGTGTTTGAACATAAGTGTTGGCAATGTGTGAACACATTACAACCACCCTACAATGAAAAAAAAACACCCACACCTTCTTTTATTCCCTATTAAGCCAAAGCAGCCTCTTTAGGCATGCAATTTTGATTCTCTTGTTAATGTGACATCACACTGATAAAGCCCCACCCACAGCCACTGACTGACAGTCCTGCATTACCATAGACCTCAGCGAGATGTACGCTGATGTCACTATCGTCTCAGACTGTATTCACAGGACTCATATCCGTTTTAACTGACTAACTTTAACAACAACTTTCTCTTTCACCGGACTTGTGCGAGTAAATGAGGTAAATGGGAAAAGCAGGCAGTGGACCAAACCACTGTGAAGCAAGGGAGGGCGGACTCATAATGTTTCTAAATTTAAAACACATTTTTTCTGTCCCGTTTGCATTTGTATTGTTTTACTTCTTATACAGTTATTTAAAGTATATATGTTTATATTATTAATAACACATATGGTTTTCCCCTCCAAACCCCCTGGGATTTCCGCCTATGCCTTCATGCATAACCACCCACTCTTTACTATGATGTTGTTTTATTATGTGTTGTACAGGTTTATGTGCCCTATGCGTGTGTGTATGTTTATAAAAGCTCTGCCGTATCTCTCTTTTAGAGATCTGAGCTTTTTATAGCTCGATTCCAAGCATGATTACATTGGTAGTGTTTTTACATCTTTCCATTATAAATACAATAATATAATTCCTCTGTAATGAGGAAGCTTGTGTTATGCGTTTAATGTCACTGTGGACCTTTTTCAACTAAGCTTCCTATTTGACTCAAATAAAAACAAGTGCGTATTGGGCAGAGTCATTTAATAGATTATAATGCTGTGTACTTTGTTCCTCGATTCTTCAGCTGATAAAACCATCAATCGGACAAAAACTCATGGGTTACTCATCACCTGTGACCATAAGCATACAGTATTGTTCGTAAAATCCTCAGCTTGGATTTGAAATGAAATATATTAGCTACACTTTTGTATGTTCGTTGTGTGTGGATCTTTTATTCGATATCTGAGACACACATTTCTCAGTTGGATTTGTCTTCTTGTTTCCCACAGATGGACTTCCCAGTAAAGAACAGCCACTGGAACTTCTGAAGTCATCTGGAGTCAACCACATTCCTGCTGGTAGGACTGAGTCTCTCTCGCTCTCTGTGTGTTTGTTTGTGGGCCGCAAAGCCACAGGTCAAAGTTCATTAAAGGGGTCGTTGAAAACGACAGTAAAGCTGAAACAATACATGACAGATTACAAAGTGCACCTCAGGTCTCCTGGTAATCCTTGAGTATAGATGGTGTGTTTTTCTGACGTGGAAAATCTTGAAAAACACTTAAATCTCATGAGAATACGTTTGTATTTTTACATAAACTGTGGCTGCACACATTTAATTACGTTTGCATACACCAAAAAGTACAATATCAACGTAAATTATTTAACTTTACCGATTTACAAATGTATACATATTTCTATTGCTATTGATTCTTCTTATATTTAATTGTCACATGAATGTAATGTTTTCATCTATTAATGGGATAGTTCACCCAAAAATGTAAATTCTCATGTTGTTACAAACCTGTATTAATTTCTTAGTTCTTATGAACACAAAGGAAACTATTTTGAGGATTGTTTGTAACATAGACTGTAAAAAAGATGGACGATGCCCATCGCTCTCTTCCATTGGTGAAAAATGAAGCCGCCAGTGTCCCAATATGGCGCTGACATCTTGGGCCTTGAGTTTGCGCAGTAGCGATTTCGGGACCAGTCCTGTGCGGTAGTGAGCAAGAAGTAAAGCCGCGAAATCAAGGCCCCGCCCTCGCTCTCACAGAATGTGCATATCACAGCTGTCAATCATGACGTCACACCACCGTTTTTATAGCATTAGATAACTAACTAAAAACAAACTTATTTAAAAAAAAAAACACTTGAATTTACTTCAGCTTTATAAAAACTACAGTAAATGACAGAAACCTATTTCGGAAAAAAAGAAAATTGAAGTGTAATTAAATTGTTTAGTTGGTCTTAAGTCCCATTGAATAACATGGGGGAGGCGGGTTTATGAACTATACTGGGACTAGTCACTGGGGGGCGATTGAGATGTTTTGGCTTACTTTTCAGGGCTTGTGTGGCACGCTTGGTTTGTAACGAAACCATTAATGAGCCCATTTGCTTCCATAGTATTATTATTCTTTCTTTGTGTTTATCAAAAAAAAATAAAAAATGTATACAGGTTTGTAACAATAGTAGAGCGAGTAATTGATGACAGAATTTTTATTTTTGGGTGTACTATCCCTTTAATATTTTATTGTAGTCTTGAAAGTGTTTTTTTTTTTAACAAATATATCAAAAATAATGCATAATGCATTTTCATTGCTAAAATGTATAGATGATCAATTTTCTCAATTCATCTGTCATTGGGACGTTTGGCCAAAGGATTAGTGTTGAACCCTGCATATCTGTCTGTGGATGTGTGTGCACCCTCTCTATGTAAACTGGAATAGCAGTGGATTGCTGGTTAGCCACAGACACCTCAGTTCGGCCGATGTGGTTACCCTCTGCTCGTGCTTAAAGAGACGGCCTGTGGCATCTGTGTACAGACACAGGCCAGAAAACCACCCACAGGACGCCTGCAGTTTTAGGAGTCTAGTATTACGTTGGCGCTATAAACGTATTTAATGCAGGTCATTCAAGACCTTCTGTGTTCACAGATCATTTATCTGATTTCTGTAGGATTTGTCCGGTTGTGCTTTTATGAACAGTGTTGCTGGACGTGAAGGTTTTCAGTTTGTGATCTGGGCTCTGACAATACATTTATTTTATTATTTATATAAAAAAGGAAATGAAAAAAGGAGGAAGAAGGGAGAACGGAAGAAGAGTCAAAGAGAGGAAGAAATTAAAAAAACAGGGAAAAAGAAGTGTAATGGAAAGTAAGTAGAAAATAAAGCAAGCAAGGAAGCAATCGAAGTAAGAGAAAGGGAAAAATAAGAAAGGAATTGAAGATGAGAGAATTTTTTTTTTATATATTCTGTTGATAGACTAAGCCTGAAGTTTAGGCTCGTCCTAGACTGGGTTCAGCTTGGGTTTAGGCTGTGTCAAAACTGGGTCTGAGGAGCAGGAAGCAGATGGTGCTGAAATCTTCAGCCAAAGGTCTCTCTCTCTCTCTCTCTCTCTCTAGCTGGGTCTCCATTACTCTTCAAATTGACAATGCAAATTGAAAATATGGCCAATGGAAACACGTTAATTTTGCAAAAACTCCCATATATCGCAAAAAAAGTTGTTTTGTCAGGCAATTCGAAAGTGGTGTATTTCGCAAATCAACAATGAAAACAGTTTTTTCCACTTCTAGGTAACCTGATGTAAGTAAGTCACACAATCATTATTTGAAGATGACGTGATATGTACTAAGACCTACCAGAAACACCTCAACACATGTCTGCTCCAAAGTATAAGGGGCTTTCCTTGCCAATACCATATGTTGCACATCATTGGTTATTGGAAACACTGTAATTTCCCAATAGTTTTTTGTCGACATTTAGATAATAATGCTAAAGTTTTGTGCAAATCTGCAATTGCAACGCAGCTTTTCTCTCGCTCACTTAAATGAGTATTGATTTAAAACATACTCTTTGAGCAGGGACTGATGTAAAGTTTTACTAAGTCTTTAAAGCTTTCCCCGCGTTAACTCGTCAATTAAGAGAAAGCGCTTCCCTGCCAATGACGAGTATTTCCGGCAATCAATAATACCACTATTATCCACCAGGTGGCGCTCTTCCGCAACTTATAAAACCCGAAAGTGTCGCCCTAGGGCAAACAGCTGTATGTCCATGTGTGTTTTGAGGATTGCTCTGAATCTGATCTCTATCAAAAGTCCTTCCCAAAAATTAAATTATCTCAGCGTTTGTTTAAAATGTGGTGTTTTTTAAGAAATCTACCCTTATTTGAAAGGTTATAAAAAGAGAACTAATAAAAGTCTGATTAAATGTTTTTTTTTGTTTGAAAGCAGAAGTTTATATATTTAAAGAAGAACATTTAAACTTTTGTGAAAATCATGAAAAATGACTTGCAAACTTAAAAAAAAAAAACGCCGGCAGGGAAAGAGCCATAATGGTAGCAAGTACTGGCCTGGATGGACTGTAGTAACATATTGGTTGTCTTCTGATGCTGTTGTCTGAAAGGCGCATTATACTCAATTATAGTCAATTAATGGCCTTCTTAGATGAGCACAATATCTCTGAAATTTTTCAATCTGGTTTTAAACCTTTACATAGCACAGAATCTGCACTTCTTAAAGTTTTTAATGATATTTTTTTAACTACTGATTCTGAGGACTGTGTTGTTTTGTTGCTTCTGGATTTGACAGCTGCTTTTGACACCGTGAACCACGATATTCTGATTTCCCGTTTGGAACATTGGGTGGGCATTAAGGGTATGGCACTGAAATGGTTTAGGTCTTACCTGGAGGGTAGAACATTTTGTGTAAGTTGTGGAGATGCTGTGTCCTCTTCTGCCCCATTGTCTTGTGGGGTTCCACAAGGCTCAATATTAGGCCCCCTTCTGTTCTCTCTGTATCTACTCCCATTGGGGTCCAGTTGGTGCAAAATGCTGCCGCACGTTTACTAACTGGAACACATAAGTTTTCACATGTTTCCCCTGTCTTATCCGCACTACATTGGCTCCCTATACAGCAAAGGATCCATTTTAAGATTCTGTTGTTTACGTTCAAAGGCCTAAATGGCCTTGCACCGCCTTACATCTCTGAACTTTTACATCCCTATAGACCTACCCGCTCTCTCAGGTCAGCTGATAAACTGCTCCTTAGTGGGCCTTAAACGAAGCGCAAGCTTAAAGGGGATCGGGCTTTTGCGGTTGCGGCTCCTAAATTATGGAACGAGTTACCTTTATTCATCAGGCAGGCATCATCATTACCAGTTTTTAAGTCTCTTCTTAAAACCCACCTGTATGCATTGGCGTTTGAAAACTGAAATTGAAAATCTGTGTCTTGTTATACTGATGGCATGTTGTCTTTCTATGGTTGTATTACTGTTAGTGCTCTTGTAGTCTTGTGTGTTTTGGATGTGTTTTAATGTTTTTTATATATTTATTTATCTATTATTGTTTTTATTGTACAGCACTTTGTGTCCGCTCTGGATGTAAAAGCGCTTTATAAATAAAGTTTGCTTGCTTGCTTGCTTATACGCAATTTCAAACCACAATATGCAGCTCATCCATAATTTAGCAAGTTTGAGACCTTAAACCATGAGATATGAAGCGTTTTGTGCTGAAAAAAACAGTATGTATGCACTGCTTTGTGTACAAAAACCCATATAGGAAAGCCAAACAGTCAAAAACAATTGGTTCAAAATTAACATAGGAAACCTCTGTATTTGAAACGGCAAAGTGTTTTTCTTTTAGAGTGAACCTTTTATCTGATCTATGACAGGTTTATTATTTTATCTTATCTTGACCCTCGTGTGAACATTTTAGCGTCTTTGTCTATGGGTCTCCAGAGCCTTCGAGTCACCACGTGTGTTCCTGTTGAGCGTGTAGGGTTGATGTGTCTTTGATAGCAAAGTGTGTGTTAAAGTTTTCAAGACAGCTTAGATCATGACACACAAACACACACCTTCTGGACAAGTAATGCTATGACCTTTTCATGCATTCGCACGATTTACTCGCTCGTCTTCCTCAGAGGAGGGTTGTGAAGCGCACTGGCTCTCTCAAACGTGCCGGGCAGATCTCCTGCTACGAGGGCGGATAAATGAATTGAAAATGAAGATGAGCCGTTGTCGACTTGTTAAACGCCCACACCCCTGATCTCCAAACCAGTCTTCTCCAAAGAGCATGCAAATGCATCTGCTCTTTATAGCAATTATATGCGATATAGTTTTGGATAGAGACTTTGGAAAGAAGAAGCATAAAGCTTGAAATGCACTTACTTTTTGGTTCTGATCTGGTGTTTGTTTGGTTATAATGTATTTTGCATGTTTGTTTTTGCCCTGGTATAACTCGGCTTGTTGCAGTGCATTGATTATTGGTAGAAATGTGTGGTTTGGGTTTGGTTTTGGTTTTGGACTGGAGGTGAGGTTTCTTTTAATAGACTTATTATAAAACAATGCTGTACGTAGTGTAAACACGTTTTAGTTTTGAATGCTATAGATGTTTGTGGTGAGGCTTGATGCTAGCAACACCAACATCACATGTTCGATTCCCAGAGAGCACACACATTGATATTAACAGATGCATAGCTTTAATACACTATCAGTAACTTTGGATGAAAACATCTACAAGAAAACAAGTTTGGTTTCTTTCATTGTATTAATTAGGTTGCTCAGTTTTGCACATTTTAATGTTTTTATATCCATTTAGCCGAATCCATTAGCTTTCCAAACACATAAACGATCAAAAAATATTTGTGGGTGATGATTGCTGGCTGTCTGAGGAGGAGGAGGAGGAGGCTGTGATCTGATTCACACACAAAGTTTATGAAGACAGATTTGTTTGAATATTAAGTAGTCTGACTGAGCATGTGTCTCATTCAGAGGAAGGCAGTAAAAACTTGTGTGTTTGTGTGTGTGATGTAGTACAGTAGATATAACTGTCTGCCAAAAGATGCCGGTGTATATTTAGTGGGCTTAGGAGTATATTCAATAGTCACCATATATATTATAGGGATGCACCGAATGTGCACCGAATTTTGGCAATCAAAATTATTTGGCTGAATTTTTTTTTTTTTGGTTCGGCCGAATAAGTCAATAGACTGAATAAATATTATAGAATAATTATGTTTTCGATGACGTGAAGAAATGGCAACCAGCGTAGAGTGAGAAACACGCACGCTTTATAAATGCAGCAAACATGTCGGCAAAGTGGATGCATTTTAAAGTGTTGGCCGAATAGATATGGTTGTCAAAAATTCTGTGCATCCCTTATATGTTATGATGTCCAGATCGTTACAAAGACCTATTCAAACTTTAAACCATACTCCAGCCAAATATCAAAATTACCCCATTATTTACACACCTAGAACCTAGAAAATGCACTTTACAGACACATTCTGCGGATACCAGAGACTATTTTAATATTGCTGAAAACACCGAGGTTAGTGGCCCTTTAAGCAATCCGAAATACATATCTCCATCATTTTTCGGACTAACACATTTTGAGTAATTTTAGTAAATGTCCTTTCTCTTCCTAGCTTTATAACATTAGAAAACAGGGATAATGGAACAACTTCTGACTTTAAACCCCCCAAAAGTTTTTTATCCTTCACAAAAGTAATCCACACGGCTGCGAGGGGATTTCATAAATATTTTAAACTTTAATAACTAGCTTCTGGATGACGCCATCTTGGACTCGATTAACGAGAGAGTTTTAGCACAAGGAACGTTGGTTGCCATGGGTACGTTGCGTAGCGACTCTCTCGTGAATTTATATTAGTCCAAGATGCCGTCATTACCAGAACAGGGTTCCCACAGGTGCTTGAAATCCTTAAAGGTTTGTGAATCTGGGGGGGAAAATTCAAGGCCCTGGGAAGTTTTTGAGAATATACATTGTAGGATACAGGTCATTGAAAGTGCTTGAATCTACAGGAAAAAAAATCTGGAAAAAAATCTGTATAATTCCCTGTGTAGTGTAGGATAATATCATAAAAAATGGTTCGCTTTAAATGCTTATATCATCTCTATGCACTGAAAAAAATGATTCATTCAATTTACTCAATTTTTTAAGGTAAGGGGTTGCAATCAATTTATTTAAGCTAAATTTAAGCAAAAAAATAAAATAAAATTAAAAACTTTTGTTTAAATGTAGCTTAAATAAATTGATTGCAACCACTTACCTTAAAAAAATGATTTAATTGAATGAATCATTTTTTTCAGTGTGCGAATGTTGATTCATACCAAAATGCTTTTTTGCATGGTTGTGTTTGACACATGAAAACGTCTCGGGTTACATATGTAACAGTTGTTTCCTGAGAAGGGAACGAGACGCTGCGTCTCCCTTGCCATACTTCCTGCGTCCCTGTAACGCCGTCTTTGGCAATATTTCAGATAGCGATATACTTCCTGGCTCCCGCCTCTCCCTGTCTTTGTCGTTAAGCTTCACTATTGGTTGAATTTGATATACACATTCAGATGCACTTACCCCTGGAGGCGTCCCCAAAGTGTCACCGCAGTGACGCAGCGTGAGTTCCCTCAAAAGGTAACAATATATCAAAAGGTAACACGATGTAACCTTGCTCTCACTTGAAATGTGTCCCCACATTTAGTCCTTGAATTTGAGGGTATTGGACCTGGAAAGTCTCTGAAAGGTCCTTGAATTTGAAGTTAACCAAGGTGTGGGAACCCTGCCATAATCTGGTTATTATAGTTTATAAAGTTTAAAATATGGTATTTGTCTTACAAAATCGCATTGATTACCCACAGAAGACCTTTATTAACCCATTGGAGTTGCGTGTATTACTTCTGTGAAGGATGGATGCACTTTGGGTGGGTTTTGAAGTGGTTCCCTGATCCTTGTTTTTAACTGTTATAAAGCTTGAAAGAGCAAGGACATTTACTAAAATAACACCAAATTTTAGGTTGGAGTGTTCCTTTAAGTCACACTACGACCAAGAGTAATAAGTAAAAAGCTTGCAAAAACACTAAAAAGTTGTTGTTTTACTTCTTGCATCAGACTTTGAATCTAATTGCTTTCAAAGCTTTTATACATTTTTGAATATTTATACAATAAAATGTTGTTAGACGGCTGAAAATATAAATCATTTATTTATTTATTTATTTAGCTGTATCTTGCAGGGTTGCTGCCCACACACAAACAAAACTGCCATGCGTTGTACATTTTTCTCTTGACGTTTTGCAGTTTGGCCCTCCAGTGGTGTGAATGTGTGCGTTGTGTGTGTATTTGGGTTTTGGCCCGACAGCGATGAAAGAGGCCGACTGGTGCTGCTAGAGTCTTGTTTTTATCACAGAGCTGCCTCTTTATTTAGACGTCTGAATAATAGATGAGCGCTTAAGTGCCAGAGAGAGATGGAGCATCTCACTTATGGACTGGGTTCGACTTAATTTAACTTCATTCAGGCTCACACAGACCTCTCATTAGGACACATTGCACACCAGATTCAAACCTGCATCTGTTGAATGGGCAGCACAGCATAAGATGGCTAAAGCACCAATATGCCACAGCACCCAATGACAGTTTAATATACATATTTTGACCTTTAATTATTAATAGAGGATAGTTCACAGAAAAAAATCGAATGAGGGTGCTCCTGTATAGCTCAGTGGTAGAGTATTGTGTAAGCAGCGCAAAAGCTCATGGGTTTTAACCCATGGATCACACATATTGTTAAAATGTAAACATAATGCACTTGAAGTTGCTTTGGATAAACGAGTATGTTAAATGCATAGATATACATGAATAAACAATGACAGATTTTTACTTATACCCTAAAGAATGAACATTGTAAAGCATTTTTAGAGTTTTAGAGCTGTCAAGGTCACCTTGCTCTCCCTCTGTGGGTGCAGTTTTTGTATGGCTGACAGAGTCATTCGGCTTACGGTGCATTTCTCTTTAAATTACTCTCACTATCCTTTCATTTCCATCTCTCTCAGTACAAAAGGGTCATTGCATCGTTCCTCAGCGCTCTCGCTCTCTCTCTCTCTCTCTCTTTAATTCTTTCTTTCTTTCTCTTGTCTGCACGGCAGGGCATGTAGGGGTCGAGGGTGGAGCATAACTGGGTCACTGGATACCCTGTAACAAATAAGCACATATTTTAATGCTTACTATGAACTCTGTATTGCATAGCAATTTCTGACTGCATGCTGATTCAACAGCAAAAAATGCATTTGACCATGACTGTTTTGCTGACACAAGTTTAGACTGCTATGATAACGGATCAATTGTGAACTTGTGATGCAGTATACCACTCATGATGTAGTTGAATCTCATGATATAATTTTTTAACTTAACTAAATCGAATTCAGTACTGCACAAGTGATTGGCGACCTTTTTATTTGAAATACAAATAAATACAAATAGGTCTTTAACAATTGCTGTCCTGGTTGTATGGAGAGGTAAATGAGAGGTTTTTAGAGGAAGTCACCCGTATGTACAGTACATGAGTTTTTGGAGGCAGAATTGTGCCTGGTACAGGTGCCAGCCCTCACAGATGGTCACCATGCCTCCTGCCTGCCGCTCTGAATGTGGCACTCTGTCCGTCCGTCTTGGCATCCGTGCCTGGGTCAGAGCTGCCAAGCAAAGCGGCCAGGAGACGGCTATTCGGTCAGGATTATAGTGCAATGAGTAGCATTTTAGACACATCCCATTCATACATACAGTATGCTTTTATGCGCACATATACACAAGTGTCACATAAAACTCTTAATTTGGTTTTATTTTATGCTGATTAATAATATAATTTTGTGTGGTGACCGCATATAGTATAAGTTTTTAAAGGCTTTGAGATTGCGATTAAGAAATCTGACTTACTGAGTTGTAGTTTTTAATTTTTATCAAATTAAACTAGCAATCTGTGGTGGGTTGGGATTTGGGAATTTCATTTATTTTACTTTCATGCATTAGCCAGACGCTTTTATCCAAAGTAACTTAAAGTGTATTCAAGGTATATAAGTATATGTGTTCCCTGAGAATCAAACCCACAACATTTGCATTGCAAATGCATTAGCAATTAAAGGATTAGTACATTTTCTTAAAAAAAATAAAATCCTGATAATTTACTCACCACCGTGTCATCCAAAATGTTGATGTCTTTCTTTGTTCAGTCGAGAAGAAATTATGTTTTTTGAAGAAAACATTCCAGGATTTTTCTCATTTTAATGAACTTTAATGGACCCCAACACTTAACAGTTTTAATGCAGTTTAAAATTGCAGTTTCAAAGAACTCTAAACGATCCCAAACAAGGCATAAGGGTCTTATCTAGCGAAACGAATAAAAAATAAAAATATGCACTTTTAAACCACAACTTCTCGTCTATCTCTGGTCATGTGACACGCCAGCGCGACCTCACGTAATACGTCATCATGTAAAGAGGTCATGGATGACATATGCGAAACTACGCCCCATTGTTTACAAGTGTGAAGAAAGAGGACCGTTCCGACGTTGTTTTATGTCGAATGATACTAATTAACGTCTTTGTGTCAGTTTATTGTTTAAAATGGTCCGCAAATGTGCATTTCATATATGTAACACGTGACCTTTCCACGTCATTACGCAATTACGTAATTAGACCGGAGATAGTTGTGGTTTAAAAGTGCATATTTTTAATTTTTCTTGTCAAAAATGACAATCGCTTCGCTAGATAAGACCCTTATGCGTCGGTTGGGACCGTTTAGAGGCCTTTGAAACTGTAATTTTATACTGCATAAAAACTGTTAAGTGTTGGGGTCCATTAAAGTCCATTAAAATGAGAAAAGTCCTGGAATGTTTTCCTCAAAAAACATAATTTCTTCTCGACTGAATAAAGAAAGACATCAACATTACAAAATAATACTAACTTTAGGATGAGAACACTTCTTTTTACACTTGTAGATGAATAAAGTGGTTTACTTTGTTCAGGGGCTCGGCCATTACATGAATGATAACAGGATGAGAGCAACATATTAGATGCACCGCCAGCAGGGCAGTTAATGGCTCACGAATTGGTCTTTTAAAGAAACCAGTGTCATTCGGTGCATTGGGAAGATGATCCTGCTGTAGTGTAACCATGTGCCTCCCCACAAACATGTGTATTAAAACCAGCCGGCATTTCCTGGTGACTGCTCAGATCCAGACTTTTGTTTTCTCCTAGAGTGGACAACGTTTTAACCCAATTTATTCGCCTCTGTCTCGTTCTTGAGGAGCATTAGCTACACCCTGTAAATGGAACGGGCGGCATTTTATTGGCCTCTGAATTTTGTATGGGTGTATGGGGGAAGGGAGTGTCATGTCTAGACTGTGCACCATAGAGCAGGATGGTTTGCTTTTTATTTTCCATTTGGGCATTTGGCAAAATGAGTCTCTAATACTTCAGCATGATTGCAATTTAGAATGTTGGTCTTTTAAAGATGAACCCAGACCGTGAAGATATAAAAGATAATTGTGAAGACTTGAACGCTGAAGATAATAGACAGTACAGACGTATTTTTGTTGTTTCTACTGGTCAAAGCTTTTAGCCACCAGAACAGAAATATGTTTATGCTGCATGAAAAGTAAAAGCCAGCTAATGGATATCAGTTTGTTTTTTCCTAGGCTTTTAGTCTCATTTTGGTGTTTACATTTTATACAGTTTACCATGTAAATCTTTCCAGATCTTGTTTGCAGGGTTAGTTTCGGGCCAAACACGGTTGTACACTTTACAAACAAAGCAGACATCACTTCACCTTTAGTAGTTTTCATGGCATCACAGCCCTCATTTACGCCTCTTAATATTAAAGCCTAATTTCATCTGCCTTTTAAAAGCCGCAACGTATGTACTCGTGTGTGCATTATTAATGCACATCTTATGTGTGTACAATGCAAATGCTGGTCCTTAAAGAAACAGTTCACCTAAAAAGGAAATTTACCATTTTGTCAGCTGACCACAGTTTTGAAAATGAAAATATCCGTCACTTTAAAGCAACACCAAAGAGTTTTTTTTTACCTTAAAATAAGGTTTCCAAAAAGTTTCAGTCGTTCATCCACTCAAAACAGGGTGAATGGCACTTTCACATTCGCTTTGCAGCCCTCTATCGGCCAAAACCGCACTAAAGAAGTTTCCAACCGTCGGGTAGTGGTCCTGTAGTTCGAGTGAAAACTACAAAAAATTGCTTTACGGCAGACCTACAATCCAATCAGAGCCAGCTATGCTGCAGTATTTACGACAGTGCTAATGAACAATTACGCGTCTAACCTGTAGGGGGAGCAAAGAGCAATAACTCTTTAGTGTTGCTTTATGTAACGTTGTTGAAGAAGAAATGCAATATGTGATAGATTGCTAAATATGCGATTAAGTTTGTAAAATCGAGTTTAATAATAATAATAAAATATATTTAAAAATGGAACATCATACATGTTTCACATGTTTCATTCTTTCTAGGAAAATAAAGCATAACTCTGTCTCACCAGTCTCTCTGCTATCTGCATCTCAAGTTATTTCACATCTATTAAAAAAAACATATTGAGACATGCAAGAATTGATGACATTTTAAATGACATTTATTTATATTCAGAGCTTGTAGTTTTGATTTCACTTGCACCGAAGTAAAAAATATTAAGTTGTTTTCACAAACGTATAGGAGACATTTATGAACCCACTGGGGTTAATTGGATTACTTTTATGATGGATGGATGTGTATTCTTGAGCTTCAACTATTTTAATCTTGTGCGGGAACTCTTTCCCCGCTTGCGTTTTTAAAAAAAGATGCCAGCTAGCGCCAGCATTTTTTATGATTTTCACAAAGGTTTTATGCCTTCCAGAAAATGTTCTTCTTTAAATATATAAACATACAATATATCAAATGAATGAACAGACCATCTGCTTAAAAAAGCAGTTCTCGTTTTATCACCTATCAAATATGGGTAGGTTTCTTCAAAAATAAAAAAGTTTGAGCGAAATATTAATAATTGAATTTTTTCCATTGACTTTTGATAGAGATCAGATTTGGGGCGATGATCAAAACATACATGGAGTTCTTACTGTTTGCCCTAAGGGGTTGGACAGATTGCCGGAAAAAACTCATCATTGGCAGGGAAGCGTTTTCTCTTAGTTGACGATTTAACTCGCCAATGGCGGGGAAAGAGTTAATATAGGTTTGTTAGGAAAAAGAGAGTAAATTACAAAATAGTTTTCATTTTTGGTTAAACTGCTTCTTTAACACTTTAGGAAGACAGTAGCGGGGGGTCTGGCTCCAAAGCCTCCGATCAAACCCAGTCAGGTTGCTCAGCCAGACCAGGACATAGTAAGAGATTGCAGGGTTCTGGAGCTTTGCCTCTGTGCTCTTGAGTTGGAGGGCTAATGGACCAGCACACCCACACTCTCAGTAAGAGGAGGGAGTGATCGTGATGAGCCTGAGGGATTGAGTAAACATGAATGAGATCTCTCCACCTACGAGCACTTGGCAACAGAAGCCATTGATGTTGTTTTGACACACAAGTGTAAGAGAACAAATGATTCGAGTCGAGTATAGACCCCGAGTAGACTACAGATGGGTCAGGCTCTTCATATGCACTTTATGATAGATACTGTGACCAATGATCCTGTGATCAGGCAGGGATTGACAATGAGGATAAAAGGCTAATTATAGTTGTGCGTAGGTCCTGTGGCGCCGAGGCTACGCATTCGTTTTTATATATAAAACTTTTATATTTCATTTTTGTGAAATGTTCTTTACACTATGAAAAGCGTTTGACTAAAAGATTCTTTGAGGAACCAACAATGGTTCTTCTTTGGCATCAAATGTGCATAAAAGGCTGACATGCAGTGCGTTTTGTATAGGAGCTAGTTTTAAAGTGATAGTATTTAAAAATACTAAAATAAAATAATATATGTAAAATAATATATTTTGTGGAATGTTTGAAACCAAACCGATTAGAAGCCCCAATGACTCCAATCAGAAGACTTACTATGCCATTCCCTACTATAGATGTCAGTGGGGATTCTGATTGGTTTGGTTATAAACATTCCTCAAAATATCTTCCTGTGTTTTCATCACAACAAATCTTTTTGTTTTGATAATAAATGATGACATAGTTTTCATTCCCTTTAAGATTTAGATTAGTGATAGACCGATATATTGCAGTGGCTGATATATCGACCGATATTTGGATTTTTTATTTTTTATTACCTGCATTGGTCATAAAATCTTTTCAATTGGCCAGTGCATTTTTCTATTGTTTAAATATTTAGTTTGTAATGAAAGACACCCAGAAGTAAAGCCAAACTCTGACAGACAGTAAAATGACAATAATGATACACACAACAACACTCTGGTGTGCGGCAAAGTCTTATTCAAACAGTACCATGAGATGTCAGATCCACATTTATTATGTCTTGTAAATATGTTTTATTATGCATAACAAATGTAACGTTTATTTAGTTATTTATCACAAACATATATCAGCCACATATCGGCCATACTGCTTTCTAAATATTAGTATCGGCTATAAAAAAAAAACATATCTGTCGAACACTAGTTTGCATGTGTCTATTGCAGTGAACCTGTTTGGTAGCTGTGGTATTGTTGGGATGCGGTTCTTGATGTCCAGGCCTCTTGATGATCAATGATTCGTCTTCTTTAATCCTGTGTGTTTATTTGTGTGCGTGTTTGCCCCAAGGCTCTTTGGCATCAGATCAGAGCCATTCGAAGTAGCAATTAGCCCCAATAATCAACTACAATACACCACAAACTTTGCTTTCCACAAACAAGATAATTACAGCCCTTCACGCAAAGTCAAATTTAGATACGTCCCGACTTACTGGCTTATGAATTGAAATTCGTTCTGATATGCTTTTTCTTTTTTTATAAACTGTCAGTCTGAAGGTTTGGACACAAAAAAGCAAGGATGAAAGTCCACCCTGAACTAGGGCCGGGTATTGGCAAGGGCCTCACGATACGATACGTATCACAATACATGGGTCATCATGAAACAATGTATCTTGATACGATACGATACATTGCAATACTTTTTAATCAAAAATGTAAAAAAATTTGAGCAGAGTTTTTGTACTTTTTTAAGCCAAAATGCTTCCACACGTCGGCTTTGAAAGCTGCAGGTGTTTTTAAATTTTCTGTCATTTTCTCACTCCCCCTAACTTCTGAGACATTGGCCGATAGCCCTATATGACGGACAACTACAGCGGGGTGGAGGAGGTTTTTTGAGGCACACAGAGGGATTTGAAGGGTTTTTAAAAATATCGATAGTAGAGATTAAAATATTGAAACACAATTGTCGAAAAATGTGTCACGATAGTTAGCTGTAGTTTTGCACAGCCCTACCCTGAACCCCGATGTCAATTCATACAGCATGTATGCCAGCATTAGCCACCTCATAACAAATTTTGAGATTGTGTCGGACATACAATTCTTTTCGAAACCGTGTTTGTACAATGCATTCAAGGTTTGCTTTTTTACACATTACCTCATAACCAAACCGGGTGATTCTCACAAAATCCAGATTTAGAAGGTGTCCAGCATAAGAATTTTTAAAAAGCCCTTGAAGCCATTTTTTTTTTTTTGCACATATAAGATTAATGTCTGAACTTACTATAACCGTTATTTTTAGAGGATTTAAAAAAAATATATTTACATTATCATTATCAAAAATTATCATTACTGCAACATTGCATTAAATATATGCATTTACAAACTCATGTTTCTGTAATGAGAACTAAACAAACTACGACAAACACAATTTTAACTTTTTTATCTGGAGAGAAAAAATAAGAACTGCTTACCTGGTAGCCATCTTGGGTGTCACAGCCAATTATGTCCCTTCCAACTATTTTTTTAAATGTTAGTTCCTTGAGGGCTTAATGATTGAAAATTGTTGCGGAGGATGAGAAAATTGGTCTTGGACACATTTATATTCCTTATTATTGTCTCTACATTTACCATTGATAACCAAATACCACATGTTTCTTTACTGTAAATGTTTATAGTATAACATGCACTTTTTATTTTTTTTATTTTTTTATTATAAATATTTCCATGTCAAAGAACCCAAATCATGGACACATTGCGGTAATGAAAATTTTCCCCTTAAATGTGGAAAAAATAACAAAATTGTTTTCTATGATGTCATTTGAAAAATAGTACATGAAGAGATGTTTGTACCTGTATGCTTCTTATTTTGATAGCATTCACTTTTTTATCGAAATGTTTCGTGACCCCTCATAAGTCTAATTTCGTGAGAATCACCCAACCGGTTACCTTGTATTTCTAGAATCCAAACCTAGGTGAACTGCAAGAAACTACATATTATGATCATTGTTTTTAGAAAGGTTCACTAGAATTGGTTAATGAAATCACCAATGATACAATAATATTTATAAGAAGGAGGTATGTGCATCTAAATCTTTGACTGAGATGTTCAAATTCTTCAACTTGTAATGTGCAAGTTGATGTTTGCTGGCTTAATGATGCTCATTTTTTCCCTGAGATATCAAGCATTCACTCTCGTTCTGTTCTGAATGGGCTTAAGTAAAAGTCATTACAGCAGCGTTTTCTTTGGGAGTTTGCTGGAAACATTATTAATGTTGGCGTTTAAGACAGATGGGAAGTGTAAGTCACGTGTTGTATTAAAATGAACCACTGGTACATCTATCTCAGAGTCGCAGAGCCGAGCGAGTCTGCAGCAGGACAGATACACACACAGAGAGACAGGATTATAAATAGCTTAAATCAATAATACATGACACCATATTTCACATATTTGGAGTTGGGCTTCAGTGCCCTGAGGGGGAAAGGATGAAAATACCATTCTTGCCGTCTCTTTCTTTATTTCGGGTCTGTCGTTTCCCCTGAGTAAAGCGAGGCTTCGTGTTTATACTGTAGCATCCATCTTTTATTTATGTCTCTCATCTGTTTGGCTGCCTGCAGATTTTCTTCATTCAGAGCTGATCATTAGAGAAACTGCATTATTTACCACGCAGGCCAGCGTCGCTGAAGGAGTAGAGAGGTGTTGTCCTATATCCATAAGCCTGTTTTAGTACATTAAAGTGGCTTGGAATAGAAAGTTACGCCATCTCTACAGCTCATACACTTGTGAATGACTCAGAACCACAAAGGGTTAACTACTGTGTCCGTCCGGCCAACCATCTGTCCTTCCATCTATCAATCTGTCTTTGTCTCTCTGTCCATCCATCCATCCATATATCTGTCTGCCTTTTCTTCTGTCTATCTGTTCTTCTGTCTATCGGTTCTTCTGTCTATCCTTTCTTTTTTGTCTATCTCTCTACCCGTCCTTCTTTATTGGTCTCTCTGTACGTTCTTCTGTCTTATCCATTCTTCTATCTGCCTGTCTGACTGTATCTGTCTATCGGTCACTCACTCCATTCTTCTGTCTGTCTATCTGTTATTTTGTCTGTCTATCCATCCTTCTTTATGTATTTATTTGTCTTTCTGTCTGTCCGTTCTTTAGTCTTATCCATTCTTCTTTGTCTGTCCATCTGTCAGTCTGTCTATCTATTGGTCTATTGGTCTCTACGTTTTTCTGTCTATCCCTTCTTCTTCTTTGTTTGTCTGTCTGTCAGTTCTTCTTTCTTATCCATTCTTCTATGTCTGTCTGTCTGTCTGTCTATCAGTCTATCCATTGGTCTCTACGTTCCTCTGTCTATCCGTTCTTCTTTGTTTGTCTGTCTGTCAGTTCTTTTTTTTATCCATTCTTCTATGTCTGTCTGTCTATCGGTCTATTTGTCTTTCCGTTCTTCTGTCTATCCCTTCTTCTTTGTCTGTCTGTCTGTCAGTTCTTCTTTCTTATCCATTCTTCTATGTCTATCTGTTTGTCTGTGTGTCTGTCTGTCTATCGGTCTATCTATTGGTCTCTACATTCCTCTGTCTATCCGTTCTTCTTTGTCTGTCTGTCTGTCTGTCTGTCCATTCTTCGGACTTATCCATTCTTCTTTGTCTATCCATCTGTCTGTCTCTCTGTTTTTCTATCTGTCTATCTATCGGTGTACTGGTCTCCCCGTCCTTCTGTCTATCCATTCATCTTTGTCTGTCTGTCTGTCTATCTGTTCTTCTGTCTATTCATTCTTCTTTATCTATCTGTCTGTCTATCCATCATTCTTTGTCTGTCTGTCAGTCAATTCTTCTATCTTATCCATTCTTCTATCTGCCTGTCTGTCTGTCTGTTTGTCTCTCCATTCTTTATTTATTTGTCTGTCTGTCCATTCTTCAGTCTAATCCATTATTCTTTGTCTATCCATCTGTCTGTCTGTCTGTCTGTCTGTCTGTCTGTCTGTCTGTCTGTCTGTCTGTCTGTCTGTCTGTCTGTCTGTCTGTATATCCATCTGTCTGTCTGTCTATCTATCTGTTAGTGTATTGGTCTCTCTGTTCTTCTGTCTATCCATTCTTTTTTGTCTGTCTGTTTGTCTATTTGTTCTTCTGTCTATCCATTCTTCTATTTATCTGTCTGTCTGTCTCTCCGTCTGTCTGTCTCTCCGTCTGTCTGTCTCCCCATTCTTTCTTTCTTTATTTGTCTGTCTATCCATCCTTCTTTGTCTGTCTGTCCATTCTTCAGTCTTATCTATTCTTCTTTGTCTATCCATCTGTCTGTCTGTCTGTCTGTCTATCTATCCATTCTTCTTTGTCTGTCTGTTTGTCTATCTGTTCATCTGTCTATCTGTTCTTCTTTATCTATCTGTCTGTCTATCCATTCTTCTTTGTCTGTCTGTCAGTTCTTCTTTCTTATCCATTCTTTTTTGTCTATCTGTCTGTCTCTCTGTCCGTTATTCTGTCTTTTCCATTCTTCTTTGTCTATCTGTCTGTCTGTCTATCTATCTATCTGTCTATCGGTCTATTGGTTTCTACGTTCCTCTTTCTATCCGTTCTTTGTCTGTCTGTCTGTCTGTCTGTCTGTTAAACTGTCTATCCATCCTTCTTCGACTGTCTGTCTATCTGTCCTTCTTTATTTATTTATTTGTCTATCCATCCTTTTTTGTCTGTCTGCCTCTGTCCGTTCTTCTGTCTTATCAATTCTTCTTTGTTTATCTGTTTGTTTCTCTGTCTATCTGTCTGATTGTCTGTTTCTATCCCTTCTTCTGTTTATGCATTCCTCTCTGTGTGTGTCTGTCCGTCTGTTTATCTGTTCTTTTTATTATTTATTATTTTCGGTCTGTCTGTCTGTTCTTCTGTCTTATCTATTCTTCTCTGTCTATCTATCTATCTATCTATCTATCTATCTATCTATCTATCTATCTATCTATCTATCTATCTATCTATCTATCTATCTATCTATCTATCTATCTATCTATCTATCTATCTATCTATCTATCTATCTATCTATCTATGGTCTCTCCGTTCTTCTATCTATCCGTCCTTCTTTGTCTGTCTGTTCTTCTGTCTTATCCCTTCTTCTTTGTCTATCGACCTGTCTATCTATCAGTCACTCCATTTTCCTGTCTATCCATTCTTTGTCTATATATTTGTCTGTCTGTCTGTTTCTATCCCTTCTTCTGTCTTTCCATTCTTCTCGGTTTGACTGTCTGTCTGTTCTTCTGTCCATCCGCTCTTCTTTGTCTATCTAAGCTATAAAAACATATATCTTATCCTGGAAATAAAAATATGTACTTCGTAATGCAATGTGGGATTTGTTGACAGTGCAGCAGTTGCCCGGTGGGACAGGTGACCTCTCCATCAACTGTACTGAACTGAGTTAACTTTATTGTTAAGAGCTGTTGTGGAAATCCAACAACATTTCCTCTTACCTCCGCACATCCTGACTCACTCCCGTACATTTTTTCCTTCTTCCACTGACTTTTAAATATTTTCTATTTCAGCGCGCGTTTATCAGAGCAGATCTGTTTGAAACTAAAATAGCTGGGCAGGATAAAGGAGTTTGTATCCGGGAGCATTCCGAGGTTGTAAAGATGTCATGGAAAAGGCCTTCCCATGATTCATGGAGCGTTCGTACTTTGCATGAGATCCGAGTCAGTTTTTGGCATCCCTCCATGTTCGTCGAGTCCAGGTGTTTTTTAATGTTCACTTCTGCTGTTGATCTAAGTACCTAAACGTACATCCTGAACGCCGTTAGAGCTCCTCACTCTTTCACCAAATGAAGTGAGCTCTATTTTTGTCCGTGGCTGTGTGTTTATATACGAGGGTTATCTGTGAATCTGTGTGTGGTAGGGATGTGTTGCCGTCATAGCTGACGCTGTGCAAGTCAATCAAGATTTGATCTGTTTTCTTAAGGAATCATGTTTTTAAAATCAAAGCATGCCGCCAGGATGCAAGGTTATTTTGGAAGGTTATGAGCACATTGTCTCTTGGGTAGCCTATTGCATACTACTACTATTACTAATAATAATATTTATACAATCTTAATTATTTGCTCAAAAGAAGTAGCATATATAGATATGTTAATTTTTGTTACAATTTTCTACAACTCTTTTGTGGTATACACTTTAAATGTGATCAACTGATTCATACCATGATGTAAGAGTTTGGTCATACCACCACTCATCTTTATTTTACGGCCCACTTCCCCTTTAAAGAGCTAAACTCAGTCTCTATAGTGGTCGGAGTAATCTTAAGAGAGAGACTCTTGATTACATTTCATCTTTTGTGCGATAAGGTTTATTTCAGCGAGAGCTTGTTCAGATGAGAGTCGGGATTGTGTTCTGCCTATTCTGAGCCGAGAGGAGTTTTAATGCTCGAGGGCTCTTTGTAAAGGATCCAGCAGCACTTTGGGTGTTGGCCGTGTGGTATTGTTTGCTTGCCGTCGCTGTATGAAAGGAATCTGTAGGATAAATATTTCAGCGCGCACTCTCTCCCTTTCTGTGCTCGTATCCGAACACGCTGCGTATTGATTAACATTGAGCCCAAGTAAATGTGCCATTGATTTTCTGCTTTGTTAAGCGTCAGGCTTTACCAACGTGACCCGTCAGCTTCCCCCGTACTGTAAAGATGGACCTCCACTTCACCTCAATGGACCTCCTCTGCCTCCACCCACAGAGCTTCTTTATGTCGCTTGTAACCTTATAGATAAACTCTACTAACTAACTATCTGCTAAAACATTTCATCCCTGAATTTATGGATGGGGTGTCACGGGATATCCCAGATGGAGGTTGGCTTTCAGAATCCTAATGATGTTTCATCCCTCACAGCTCAAATGATTTCGTTTGTGATTTCTCTGAAGCTCAGACTACATTTTTATTTGGAAATGTTACAGGTTTTCTGAAATATAAGTTACAGAATTAAGATACACTTACTGTAGAAAGTTAGATGCCTTCTGATTGATGTTTTTAGCACATCAGTTGTTTATAAACATTCAAATAGGAATGCATACGAAAATGTATTATATATTTGTGCATTTCGCAGATGCTTTAATTAAAAGCGACTCGTGGCGCATTATTTATCATGTTCCCTGTGATTCAAACCCTGGGATTGCACAATGCTTTACCTATCAACTGGGCTACAGGAACAAATTATAACATTATTTGAAGTTATTTGAACCAATGATATGTGATAGTATATTTGTCCCTGGACCACAAGACCAGTCATAAGTCGCACGGGTATATTTGAAGAGTTTGGTTCCAAAAACGCAATAAATCCATTTTGACTAATTTGGGTGACAAGATAAAAAACAAAATTTTTGTTATAATTTTCACAAAGCATCTTTAGGTTATAATAACATAAAAAAATTTAAATCCATAATTTATTTATTATAAAAACTGATTATTTTTTCTGCAAAAAAACCCATGACATTTTTTTTTCAATAGGCTATAAATCTATTTAATCAATATATATATATATATGTGCATTCATTTTTGCCATGTGATATTCATTTAGTTGACTGGTGCTATACACGGATTAAAAAAACATAAATGTCATTAATCAAAACACTTACTTTGTCATATTAAGAACACTGTCATTGCTGCTGTCATGTGGGATGTCGTCGCTGAACTTTTTTGACAGCGATCAGCTTTTATCGAGTTTTGGGGAAAAAGGGAGAAACGATGACAGAATAACACAGCGGATATCTGACATTTTTTAAATGGCGTTTATTGCGTTTTGGAACCAAACTCTTAATTTATAGCAATAGCCAACAATGCATTGTATGTTTTAAAATAATTTATTTATTTATGCCAAAATTATTGGAATATTAAGTAAACATTATGTTCCATGAAGATGTTTTATAAATTTCCTACCGTAAATATATTATTAATTTAATTATCATAGTAATATGTCTTGCTAAGGACTTCATTTGGACAACTTTAAAGGAGATTTTCTCAATATTTTGATTTTTTTCTACTCTCAGATTTTCAAATAGCTGGGTGAGATTCTTGGCCAAATATTGTCCTATCCTAACAAGCCATACATCAATGAAAAGTTTATTTATTCACCAAAATATTATATGCAAAAGTTTTAAACTCAAGGGCCCTGTAGCTCTCTAACTTTATAACATGAATGATTATGAATAAGAAATGGCGTGTGTTTTGTTTTGTTCACAAAAGTAGATGTCAATGACTTCTAGATTAATTAGGTGACAGGCAAACTAGGCTTTGGCTTGGGAAATGATCGTATTAGCACTGTAAACCCCTGCGTTGTGTGTGCGCAAGCATGCGCTTTTGCATGTTCGTTTGTTTTTCTCTTGATAATAGTGACTGCAAATGAAAAACGTAACGCTTTAAGAATTATGAGCTTAGTGATTCAGCAAAACATTGTGCTGGAGATGATCGATGGCTGAAACACAGGGGTTTGAGTTCACGAGCGTAAGGATATTCCTGTCCGATGAGTCAATCAATCAATGAAATGAACAACTTGAGAGGAACCGTAAATGAGCTGTACAGCTGAGCTTCCCATAGGGCCAGCCGGGAATGGGGTTGTTAAATGTATAGTCATATGAGGCGGGTGTTTGTTCACACTGTTTATTACGCCACCGCACTGCCATTCATTAAATCAACTTTTTCTTTAACGGGATAGTTGACTCAAATGTGACAGTTCTGTTATAATGCACATACAAAATGTATTTATCTATTTACTCGTAACGTATCTGCTTACACACCGCCAGCGAATAGCACAAGCGACAGCAATCGTTGTCGACAGGAAGTGGGCGTGTCAAACTACACGACAAAGTTGAGAACAGTTCAACTTTATGCAAATGACAAGTGACTTTCAGAAGTGTCAACCAATGAGAGTTCACGTCATCCGTCTTTCGTCATTAAGTGAGAGGACACTTAAGGGCCGTTCACATTATTATGATGACTATAAAAATAAGTTTTAAGAACTTTTATATTAAAAAGGAATAGCAATGTCACAGCACAACTATAATGATAAAGATAAAATGAACAATACCGTGGGGATCACTTTCTGGCCAATTTATTTTTTCAACTGATGAACGATAAACCATTGACCGCCAATCAAATCTATTTGAACTTTAAATACACACGCATTTGAAATGACAGATGACACAGTGGAGAAGCTCATTGTTGAGGTCCATAACATAAAATTACCTCAGATATCCAGCGCTGTCATAGTTGCCACAATATCTGGGATCGTTATCGGGGCAGATCCTAGCCTTTTTTGCTGGATCGGATATCGGACTAAAGCCCCCTTTCCACTGCACACGACATACAGATACGGTTGTCGGACTTCGCCCCCTAGTGGCAGGTGTAATACAGTTTCAATTTAATTGTAACATGGGAGAGAATATTCATTCCAATATTCACCATAGTGGAATAAATCAATGAACGCAAATGAATGAAACAATAAACAGCTCTATATGAACAAAGACTGTTTTCAAACAATACTAATAAAGTTTTAACAAAAAATAATTAATAATTTTTACTTCACACACAGTTTTTGATTGGAATACATTGAAATAAATCACTTCCGGTTAGCATATCGTATGCGTTCTAGTCACACAAGTTACAATCCACAGATGGTCGGCACCTAGCCCAGCCCTTTTCCGACTCTCCGTAGGACATTAATGACTTCCGGTTTATCGGCCGTCATTTGTTGTGTGCAGTGGAAAGGCGGCTTAACAGAACTGATCCAATTCCAATACTGTGCTTTACCTGTGGTTGTTACTGACAAGTGATTAAAATGACAAAGTATTATAAAAGGGGCAGCAATTTTGTTCACGGGATATGCATAAATGGTCTGGTCAAGCGCATATTCATCCAAAAAATAATCGGCACACACAAGCGTTTTTTTCACTGCCAGTTTTGCGCATATTAGAAAGCACTATAAACATTTAACATTTTGGGCCCTATTTTAACAATGTGAAACGCAAGTGCGAAGCGCAAAGCGCAAGTGACTTTGTGGGCGGATCTTGGGCGCTGTTGCTATTTTCCCGGCGGGAGAAATAACTCTTGCGCCAGGCGCAAATCAGTAAGGGGTTGGTATGAAGTAGGTTCATTATTCATAGGTGTGGTTTGGGCGTATCGTCAAATAAACCAATCAGAACGTCATCCAACATTCCCTTTAAACGCAAGTGCGCAAGTTCCATGGCGGGTTGCTATTATTATGACGGATTTACCAGGCGCACGCCAGGAGCGGTTCACAGCCGAGGAGACCGACGTTCTTGTAAGAGCAGTCAAAGGCAGAGAAGTTGTTTTGTATGGGGATGGGAGAAACCCGCCCAAATCAACGTCGGTTAAATAGGCGTGGGAGGAAATAGCCGCAATTGTCTCATCAGCTGGCATCCCCAGGACGTTGCGCCGCTAGCGCTACAATGATGTCAGGAGACGGGGGAATCCCAAGCTTGCTAGCATAAATCGGGCACGCCGTGTAACGGGAGGTGGATCTGCCTCTACACAGACGCCAGCAGAGGACATCACTGCGTCCACCCTCACTGCTGAAAGCCAAGAAACGCAAGCAGTCCAACCCCAAAGTACACTTATCAAGTTCACATACATTAAGGTTTCTTATGAAAACATTTGAATTATTATTTACATAAAATAAACGTAATACAGCCACACACAATCGTTATTTGCATGATAATTTTTTAACGCAGCCACACAAAATAAATAAAAACTATCAGCACAATGCTCACCACTATGATTCCCCTTATCTCATGTGTTAATATTTTTTTATTGTAACAATTTATGATTTGCAAAAATAACTGTTGCATCTGTGTAGATTAGTTAAGCAAAGTGTGTGGGCGTTGTGCACGCAATACATTATGGTTAAGCATGCACCCTTAAAATAGCATAATGAACAACGCGCAACATGCCACTGACTTTAGACTAGTTTTTTCTGGTCAGTGGCGCAATTGTTTTTTGAAACTGCAAAATAGCATCAGGGATGGTTTGCGCCGCAACACGCCTCCTTTTTTGCCCTGAACCGCCCAGGAAGCGCAAGTTCATTCCCTAGTTTGCCGACGTGCGTCTGTGGAGGGAAAAACCCGCTGTGCGCCGGTGCAAAATACGAATGATACATGCATCACTGACAAAGTCAATTGCGCTGGGTGCAAGATAGGGCCCTTTGCGTGTGTATGTGTGTGTGTGTGTGTGTGTGTGTGTGTGTGTGTGTGTGTGTGTGTTTGTGTGAATGCAATTTTAAATTGAAAGAAAAATACAGCATTAACGTATCGGTATCAGCGAATACTCAGTATTCTGGTATCAGATCGGCAATGGAAAAGTGGTATCGGTGCATCTCTAGTTATCGTTATAGTTAACGTTATGGTTATTGTTAAAGTGTGAACGGCCCTTTACTCATTTGTTTGTAGTTGTTACTGGGACAACCAGAATTAGAAAAGCATATCTCATTGAAAGAGACTAGCGACACACAGCGACAAAGTCGCTGGCGGTGTGCATGCACAGTCAGTGATAACCAGTGGGTGCATTTTTAGATACTACAGTCATAGTATTTTCATTCTTTTTAGTTGTCTTATTTGCTGAATTCTTGGGGCAGCACTACACTTCCGATATTTCTGAGAGATCCACCAATCAGAGAATTTGCTGTTACTATGGAAACTGGTATCTTAGCAAAAAGCCCAGTAGTAATAGCCCACTACCATATAACATTATGAATGACGTAAGCGAATACTGTATTTGAGTTACTTCAGCAACAATTACTTACACCTGTTTTGCACCCTTGCTTTAAATGCTTGCTTTGAATCAAATATCGTGATTTAGACGAGATCATTTTGAGACGGTTGCTTTGGTTTAATGCTGAAAAATCTCGATTCAAGATTGGCCATGAATGGGGGAATTACTTGCTGAACCAAGGCCGCTTCAAAAGTGGGCGGACACTTTTGAGCTCTGTGTAAACATCATTGAAGTCCACTAAAGAGAAAGAGAGAGAAAGAGAGAGAAAGGGAGAGAGAGAGAGAATCCTGGATGTACTGTGAATCTGCTCCGTGTTCCAGGAAACTACAGCAGTGCACATAAACACTCGGCATGCCTGCAACGGTCCTGTGATGTCATCAGCCAAGGGGACGGAAGGGAGAAACGGGGAGGGGCAAGAGGTGAGGGAGAGAGATACAGATACAGCCTGAGGCAAGAGAGTCAGAGAGAGACGGGGAACGTGAGAGAACGCGGCAGTCAGTGCCGTTTCATGCATCGCGTGCTGCTCGTGGGAGAGACAGCGTGTGTTTCCCCTCCGCCAGAGTCGGTGTAAACCATTCGGCACGGTGTCCGCCTGTCTTGCTGTTCTGGACCCGAGGGGCTGATGGGTAAGCGGCGTTTTGTACAGGCTGTTCTGAGTGTTTGTATGTGAAGGAGGTTGCGTGGGCAGACGGGTGTGTGGAGGCACTGTGTCTTTATTGCGTGGTGCTGAGATGTGCTAACACTTGTAGGTGTGTGTGTGTGTATGTATGCATCCTTGAACAGTCTGTGATGAATAGTGAGACGGCGATGAAAGCTTTTCAATACACTTTATTGTCACTCCTTCACTGTATTGTGCTGAGTGTGTTTGTGTGTGAGGTTACGCTTGGCTGTGTTTGTGGTGCAGGGACTTTGTCCAGGACAGACTGTCTCCAGAGGATGGAAACTAGGGCTGGGCATATGATGTTATTTGACTTACAATGATAGAAATGTGCCGACCGGTAAAGACTTGGCGACTACGGAAGAAATAGGCATGCTGTTATCCATTGGCAGGACCGGTTTAGGTTATTTACATGTGCGAGCGATGAAGAAACGTGGAGTCATGCGAAAAAAGAGAACGGGACGTGTCCCAAACAAGTTAAGGCGAGGGAAAACTTGTTATTAATGGATGTTTGGCACAGACGGAAATAGAGTTGTTTACGGTCGCGGAGCTACGTCACAACTTGCCGCATTAATAGGATGCAACAGTCGTACGGTCACAGGTGTGCATTTATCAGATATTTTACAAAGGCTACTTCATGTAGTCAGAAGTTATCAGTTGATTCTTTTTTTTTTTCATTTTAAAGTGTCAGACTTGTCATTCATTTCATTTGGCATTGAATATTGATTAATTTAATTCACTAAATTATTTAAAATACAAAAACTATATAATGCAATCTATACCGTCATTTTGGTCATACAGTCAACTCCTAATAAAAATGTATATCACACAGAAAAGAGAATAAGTAAAAGACAGCAGAATAAAGAAAAACATGTGCTTGGGATTTGGGGTGATATTGAGAAAGAGGAAAGATTTCAGTGTGTTTGTTTTGTGTTCGCGTGTTCACATCTGTTTCGGTCTTTCTTGTTTGCGTCAATTAGGACTTCATTGTCTTGCGATATTTGTGTGTTGTTGTAAATGCGTCGAGCAGTGTCCAAAATAATGCCAAAGCTCATGCTGTTACTTAGCCAGAAGCCTGTAGTGTCCTAGTGCCATTCACAATTCAGTGAACATTGCCCAACCCATCTCTCTCTATCTTGAGCCTATTAAAAGCAGATGCGTCTCGGCCAGTGGCTGCACAGAACAGCCCAGCATATTTTCATTCAAGTTTTCTCAAGGAAAGCTTTTATTTGAACCATCTGCTTGGTCCAGTGTGGTCAAGAACTGCCCACGTAGACAGGATGAGACTGTGATTGACATGACAAGCATCCAGTCACAGTTTGATCAGAGTTTTCGTGTGCTGAATAAGGACAGGTTGATCTGAAAGGTTTGGTGGTATGGAAGACTGTTACAAAGCATTTGGGAATTGTCTGTACAAAAAAAGATACAGAATGTTAAGAGACAAGGTTCCTACGGATATAATTTACACCTAACTAAGAACTTGAAGTAAAACTTTTTAATAGGGGTGCACCGATAAATCGTCCGATGATGATTGCTATCCTTCTCAATAAATTACGGTGAAATGCCCCTACATCCAAAAGCCAGAGGGCGCTCTCGTGCAAAAACTCAATATGTGCTGCAGTCGAAGAACCATTACAGGTGCATTTCCATAAAATGGCTTAAGGATATATTTATATCACTGTTCTTCAAACCTTTTTAGGTATTTTTATGATAATAAAGAATATGTATAATGATTATGTTTGACGAGTGTTGCTTTTTCAAATGCATGTTTTAAACGACTCAAACTAACAGTGATCAAAAGCTGTACTACATGAAATAGCTGTGCATATTATCGGCTGTGCGAAATTTGTATTATTCGTAAATATCAGCTACTATTTAAGTATCTTTCGAAGATCTGATGGCACTAACCTGGTAATCTTTGTTATATCCTTTGGTTAGTTCTTTGTTTATTGTATTAAATACTGTAGTTATCCCAGCTTTGTTTACAGGTGCACTCGCAGGAGTTGCATAAAGATTTTTTTAAGTAGGGGAGAGCGGGGCACAAAGTAACGCTTTTTGGCTTTAGCTCTATCTTTTAAAAAATATTTAAAGGACAAGTTCGGTATTTTACACTTAAAGCCCTGTTTTCAGATTGTTTATGATGAAATGGAACTGTTTTGACTGAAATTTCGGCATATGCGGCTGCCCTGAGAATTTTTGGGTGTTTGTGTTTCAGCTCCTACCTTTACAATGGGTTTAATGGTGCACTGGAACAATCCTTCCTAAAATGCACTAAACTTTCGTTTACAAAGACGTGAAACTCACCGAGTGGTCAGGGGTGTTCACTGATATGCTCACACAAAAATCGCTGCAAAAGATGCTTTCCAACAGCTGTTTTAGAATTCGTTGTTAACTTGTGGACCTATTTTTCCAAACGCCTCACACCCGTACATTCTTCCGCTTAGAGCTTGAATAATAATAGACACTCCAGCCCAGGTGGTGGCGCTAATCCGCCATTGCCAATTGCAAGAATAGAAACAAAGTTCCCGGCGCGGAGTAATACCGTACTTCACAGCACATCTAATACAAGTCAATGGAGTTGGCAAAAACTACGATAAAACCTGTTGGAATGTGTCTTTTGGAGCGATTTTTGTGTAAGCATATCAGTGAACACAATCTGAAAACAGGGCTTTAAGTGTAAAATACCGAACTTGTCCTTTAAGTTAGATTAATACTTTTTTACACAATCATCAACACACAACGTTGCTACAAATGAACACTTAAAGTTTGTTTGTGGGACCTACCGTTATCGTACAATTACACCGCAAGTGACAGGAGTGCAAACGTGACAACTTACCCCATAGGTGGGGTTCATTGTAACAAACAGAGGGTTTGTTGTAACACCTGCTAGAAAATTTAGTTTTAACACAAATAATTCAATACAATTCTTTCTATATAATAAAGGTGGATATTGTTTATATATCTGCCTATAATAGATAGATAGATATCCACACATTCATCCATCCATGATCCTTCATCTAACCATCCTTGTATTGTGCATCAATGCGTATAAATAGATTTTTTTTAAAGAGCTGCACAATTAAGACAAAAACATCATAATCGTGAGTTATTTCCCCTGATATTGTATTTACAGTTATCGTTTTGATGAATAGTTTTTATATTGTTTTCATTTCATGATCATTGTATACCTGAGGCTTAATGGTAACACTGTGTGACAACTAACCCCGCTGTGTAAAAATGTTTTCAATCCCAGCTATCAGTTACTAGGAGTTGCTGACATGTTTCAAAATGCTGTTATGTTTTATGTAACAAGACTGTGATTTTAAAATAATATAAGGTTGGATTTGGTGTCTTACGCACCCAACTCAGAAATCCAAAAACTCCAAAACACTCTTTGTTCAATATCTTAACCAAAACGCATCAAAACTTCACAAATTCACAGGAGATCTTCTAACAGTAAGAGAAAAAGTTAAATTAAAGTTACAATTAACACTGCGTTAGTCTGTGCCTCGCTCACCTCTGTATAAAGACTGGATATAGTAATATGATTTAGTATTACTATTACTTTATCTATAAAACACTTATTTTGCATATGCTCACTGGTTTTCATAGTTCATTATGTGATCTTTCCTTTAAAGATTTGAGTACAGTCCATTGAATCATCTGACTGGCTGATCTCTGTTTGATACTTTTAATTTGGTTGTTCAAATGCTGAAACCGCTGGCTTTATTAGGTCCATGCTGCACTAGACCTTAACATGACATTTATTATATGAATTATTAATTTATTTAACCACAAGTTAGTTTAAATCCAAACAAGTTAACTCAAGCTGCTACTCTGCTAGGGGATCTGAGGATAAAAATAGCTCCAGCTGCCGGTCGCGTTCACCATTGGAGGGAAATGCCCGGAGCATCTTGTTAGAGGCGGAGTCTTGGTAAGGGTGAGAGACCTTGTTTTATAGTGGGAGAGAGAGAGATGTCTGACACAATCATTCTTGTCTATATTGTTTTTTAAAAACTCTTCATTTAGTTTTTGATGCCGTGGCCTCTGATTTACCAGCTATGGCAAATTTTGTATATGATAAAAATATATTTTTCAGTATTTTGATAACGTGCAATTAATTTTGAATTTATACCACGGGCTTGTTGAATGCTTTTTTCTGATTGGATGAGAAATGTTGGAAGGGTGTTGATTATTTTTCTGTAAACCGCACACCTAATCTTTTAAAAGTCTTAAAATTAGACCCCAGAGCAATGTTTTTGGTAACCGTGGTATAAGAGAAATTATTTGACTCCAGGCCTTTGCATTATTTGAAAATAATACACTCCCGCTTCAAACCACATTACCACCTTGGATGTGCATTTTTCCATCGTCAATTATTCCTTACATAGTCAATATTCATTCACTCTCAAATGGTCAAAATTTGTATTTTTTATAAGAGGAACCATGCAGTCAATCTGTGAGTTGTCACAGTAGATTCAAAACGTTAAAAACTACATTAGTTGGCATTTTTTAATGATCACAAGAAACACAAATATTGAATATTTCAGCAAAGCATCAATCTAGCAATGCATAATCTGTTTTATAAACTCCATGACTATATTGGTCTGTTAAATCAGGTAATTGCCGATAACAGCCTTTCTAAGATTGACTATACATTAGCCTCTGTTTACTGTAAACATGTCATGTTTCATTACCGCTAAACCTTTTGTGGCTCGCCGCATAGGCAGCGTGCAGAACAGCATTCAAATAGGATCACATGTGAGACGTCCATGCTGTACGTCTCTCACAATCTTTCTCGCCGTCACTTTGTCGATTGGTGAGTTTGAAATTCAGCGGATGCGTCTCTGATAGCATTCAGGCTTCTATTTTGATATCCTATCTCAATGCACATCTAGTTAAACTGCGATTACTCCATGCTCTAAGAGACTGTAATTGTGTATTCATCTGGAGTCTCCGAGTTAAGCCTGGGTGCTGGTGACCAGTGACTTTTGCTGCACTTGAATTAATGGAATAAATTTCAAGGCCCACAGCGTTTGCGGTGGAGCGTAGCTTTGCAGCCTCATCCATCCAGGTGGATAAGTTAGCAAGGCTTTAAGACAACACTCGAGGCTTTATGTTAGGAACGCACTGAATTTTAATATGCTTTCCTGGATTGTCCTGTAGATTATAGCATGAGCTAAGGGATAGTAAGAGTATCGATTGATTTGAATAAAGCTGTAGATTGTCTTAAAAGAATCACGTTTTAGTCACTGAACTTAACAGGGAGTGGCATCTTGTTTTTTGAATTATGATTTCGTACACACACACCAACAAACTCACAAGGCCAGATGCATGGTCTCTGCCAAGTGAGGACAGCTGTGTGGAATTGCTGAGTGTTTCTGCCTTTTACTTAAGCGCCTGTTTAGTCTAAAAGAGAGTTTTTAAAAAGCTTCTCTAGCTGACGGGGTTTGGCTTTTAGCCTGGATGGTGGTGCTGATGTTTAGGGGATTGCTGCATTCTGGGGTCTTCAGAGCTTGCTGATGGGTAAACATGCAGAGTGATACCACGGCAACCCTGCTGATGTCATAATGACCTCATAAGCAACATCATGTCTTGTTTTATTAAAAGGCCCCTTTAACTGGGGAGAAATAAAGATGGAAAACTTGAGATCCCATTACTTTCTCTCTCTCTCTCTCTCTCTCTCCCCCTCTCTCTCTCTCTCTCTCTCTCTCTCTCTCTCTCTCTCTCTCTCTCTCTCTCTCTCTCTCTCTCTCTCTCTCTCTCTCTCTCTCGATCGATCGATCGATCGATCGATCGACGTGTATACCTGCAGATATTGCATTTTTTTATATGTAATGCTTTACTGTTGCATACATCTTATTGGGGGTGGTTTTCCCCAGGACTAGGCCTTAGTTTAATTAGGAAATTAAGAGTTTGGTTCCAAAATGCAATAAATCAATTTTGATTAATTCAGGTAAAAATGTGTTTTCTATACCAAAAAAGTGACAAGATAAAAACCATTTTTTTCTGTTACAAACTTTCACATAGCATCTTCAGGTTATTAAAAAATTCAAATCCATAATTACATTTTCAAAGGTTTATTATAAAAACTGATTATTTTTCCCCAAAATGCAATAAATCCATGACAAGTTTTTTTTTTTTTTTTTCAAAAATGCTATAAATCTATTGAATCAGTACATAAATGTGCATTCATCTTTGCCATGTTATATTCATTTGGTTGACTAGTGGTATACACGGATTAAACATTAATGACATTAATCAAAACACTTACTTTGTCATATTATGAACACATTGCTGCGGTTATACTTTTTTGACAGCGATCAGCTGTAAAATGTTTTGTTCCTGCTCAATTTTCTTTAAGTTTGAGTAAAATAATGGAAAGTTTTTCATAAGATCCTCTGGAGTCAATGTGTTAGCATGACAGAAGCTTGATGCTGTCCGGAGAACAAGCAACAGCCGTCATTTTTCCGTCTCCAAGTACCTTGCATAAATTATTAGATGTTGATGGCTTACGTTTCTTCCCCGCCACAGAAAACCACAGGTTTATCAATGCCATCAAAAGTATTATTTTGTTTTTGTTTGTTTTTTGATCGAAGTATAAGATGAGGATTGTTTGTTTACAATGCGTGGAATGGTGCGCTGTGATTTGTTGAGCAGATTTTTTGCAATTTCTGCAGAAAAGGAGTGCAGTTTATTGGAAAAAAGGGAGAAAAGATGACAGAATAACACGGTAGATATTGTATTTTGCGTAAAATTAAGAATTTATTTTTAAATACTGACCCGATAAATTACTGATTTTGGCGGTAACTCATTTTTAAAATTGGCGTTTAGAGCGATTTGAAACCAAACTCTTTAAATATAACTAGTTTTAATAAACATGCCTTCCTAAAAAAATTACCTGTGTGCATTTTGAGGAAAAACTAAGGGCACTGATGTATTTTAAGATATGTCAGTGTAAGTTGTTTTCAGTTTGGACAGCTCTTACATTTATTTTAGTATAGGACTACTTTAATCCCTGTCTGGGAAACAGCCCCATTAAATTATTATTCATTTCTTGGTTTCATCTGTATTTTGTCTTAAACATTTTAATTTTAAATTATTTAAGGATATTATTAAGTATAATAAAAATATCTCAATTCATATATTTTTTTTATTGTAATATTATATTTACTGTATTGTTGCACTGAAAAAAAAAAACTTGTGGATACCGGTTGCACATGATTGATTAAGTTTTCTTTAAATGAAATTAAAATTAATTTCATTTTAAGAAAACTTAATTCAATCATGTGCAGCCGAATGTTTTTTCCAGTGTACAATGTAATGTTTTTATAAAATGTAATAAAAGTATTAGATTTATCAACATTATACTGTCATGAATGTAATCCTGCTGAAAATCTTAATGGGCTTAAAAATGCGCTTAAATATAATTTCTTTTTTGATATTTGACTCCAGCTTTTTTGAATATTAGTCATGTTTTGTGAAATTCTTTCCTCTGTCTGCACAAAATTCTTATACCGCATGACCTCATCTTCACAGATCTGAAATCCTTTCGGAGACTCTTTCAGGTTAACAGCTCAAAGCATGTGCATTAGCAGCATCAGATATTAGTGCATTAGATTAGCTTTAGGAGCACTATATTATCATTTAGCTCGTTGTGCATGGACATTCACATGGTTATTGATTAGCTATTGTGCCACGGTAACCTGCTAACAAATGGACATTGATGAGAGCTCTTGCATAGTTCCTCAAGGGAAACAGAAAAGCCAGAGACTCATGCCATTAATAGTCAATGTTTATGGAGAAGATGAGGCTCTTTACCCTGCGCTATTTATAGCTCCTTCTGTTTGGAATGGGTTCACATCATAAATTTACTTTGCCTCTACTTTGTATCAAAATATGCTGAAAATCAGGTTGTTATAAAAACCATATGTCAACACTTTTATCTGCATTTTATTAATAATAATTCCTAAATATAAATTATATAAAGTCCATACCTCACTTTTATGGCAGAGGTTTACGTGACACTTGGCTTCAGCAAATTCAGGTTTAGATGTTCCTACTCTTTCATTTCGCAGTGTCACTCCAGATTTTCCAGCATGCTATGGACACTGCTCTGTAATAACCCGTTTGGCCTCTCTATCCATGGGACAGAACAAATGCCTCTCTATTCATCTGATCTTGGCCTGGAGATTCTAGGACTCTGTTGACGTCATCTGCACGCAACTCTGATCTCATTACCCCGGGCATCCTAACAAGGGTCAGGGGGTCAAAAAGGGATGCTGGTCTGCAGAGGGAGGCATTTGGCCATAGGCCTGAATCCACTGTGTGCTTTTTAGCACAGGCCCCTGTGGGTGGTTTGGGGCAATTTTTTCATCAAAATTAAGTTTTATGAAAACGTGGCACTCGTGGTGCAGGATATGCCACGCAGCATTCAAATGACAGTCATCTGATGCCTAGTTTCCTTGTTCTTTTTATGTGCCAATAAAGTAAGACTAAGTATTTATAGCAGTTTGGAGATGTTAAAGCCTCCAAAATTGGGGAAATGTGTAACAATTTTTTTTTAAGTTGAAGTAACATAAAATATATGAATAGTTTGGTTCCAAAACGCAATAAATCCATTTTGACTAATTTGAGTAAAAATGTGTTTTCTATACCAAGAAAGTGACAAGATGAAAAACACAAAGTTTCTGTTACAAACTTTCACATAGCATCTTTAGGTTATAATAACATAAAAAAATCAAATCCATAATTTGATTTTCAAAGATTTATAATAAAAACGGCAAAATGCAATAAATCTATTGAATCAGTATATAAATGTGCATTCATCTTTGCCATGTTATATTCATTTAGTTGACTGTTGGTATACACTGATTTAAAAAAATAAACATTAATGGCATTAATCAAAACACTTACTTTGTCATATAAAGAACACTGTCATTGCTGCTGTCATCATTAGGACGTCGTCGCTAAACTTTGTTGACAGCGATCAGTTGTAAAATGTTTTGGTCCTGCTCGATTTTCGTTGACTTTAAGTAAAATAATGAAAAGTTTTTCATAAGATCCGCTGCGGTCAATGTGTTAGCATGACAGAAGCTTGATGCTGTCGGGTGAGAACAAGCAACAGCCGGCATTTTATTCTTCGCCCGAGTGCCTCTCACATAAATTATTCGAATTTGATGGCTTACGTTTCTTCCCCGTCACAGAAAACCACCACAGGTTTATCAATGCCATCAAAAGTATCATTTTGTTTTTGTTTGTTTGTTTGTTGATCATGAAGTACAAAGTAGATGAGGAAAACTAGGATTTCGTTTGTATTCAAAGCTCCGCCATTATTGTTTACAATGTGTGGAATGGTGTGCTGTGATTGGTTAAGCGGATTTATTGCATTCTGTAGAAAAGGAGGAGGGGAGTTTGAAAAAAAATGAGAAAAGATGACATAAATAACAAGGCGGATATCGGATTTTGCGTGAAATGAAGATTTTACTTTTTAATACTGACCTGATACAATACTATTTTGGCAGTAAAAAAAAATTTTAATGCCGTTTATTACGTTTTCGAACCAAACTCTTCATATGTTGATTTGATATATTTGATATAATTTTTTATAGTGTAGACCATGGCAGTCACCACAGTTTTACTGTAAAACTGCTTAAATGTCTGAATCCTTTTTACCTAAACTGAACCTGGTACTTGGAAAATGAGAGAGTCCCTGCTGACACTCTTGGCCGCTATATTAACCGTTAAAGTGAGTCATAATGTGTATCAACCTTAACCGGATGTTCATTAAATGATCTCCTTTTTGAGAAATAAAAAAAGTTGGGTGTAATAAAACTACAGAATTTTAATTTCTTGGGTGAACTATTACTTTAATGTACAGACTTCGTTCAAGCTGTTTTATTGCTCATTGTGATCTTTGGTGCACTGTTAATTTTGGATGTTTGTGTACTTTTTAGAATTAGACTTGCATTTACTGAATCTACCATGTTGCATTGAAGTTCTTAAACGGCTGTCTCCAAACATCTTATTGCAAAATTCAAATGTTTTAGACAGGAGTAAATGCGTCTGGCCGGCCCTCTATAGAGTTGCACCTGCACTCATTTCCTCCACTGACTTAAGTGTGATGCATTGCTGATGGATAGCAGTGCGGAGTGCTTGTTTTCCCAGGATGCATCACTCCTCACAAGGTACATGTTGTAATGGTTGGCCGCCGCATTCGTGGCCTTGGCAAATCAGTCTCCATCAGTTTATGCTGTGCAGCAGCGAGCGTGTGGGTGTGCGCCCGCATTGCATGCTAACTTGCTCCTTGCGTGTCAGCAAATCCCCTTTTGCAGAACCGATGTTGGATTATTTGCTTCTACACTCGTATTGCATCATTATGCATCATTCTAATTGGGCAGAAATACATGTCCCCCTCCGTCCCCAATGTCTCTCTTATCCGTAACACACAGTGCTGTTGCTGTTTTTAATGTCGGGTCTTATTTGTGTCCCCAAGTGTCCATCCTCAGAGAGCACAGTACGGACTCGAATTACATCCGACTGCCAGACCGTGAACTCTTAACCTCCTAATGCAAATGTTACCTAATCCTTCTCGCAAGAAATAATTACACTAGTAAACAAAATCTGGGGTTTACTTACAGGAAAGCTGATTCTTGCAGAGGTGGATTTTAGAGTGAGTTGGACCAGAAGTAGGTTGGTTCATAGCTTGCACAGAAGAAGAAAGACCCAGGGTTCCCACGGGTCCTTGAAATCCTTGAAAGTTTGTGAATCTGGGGGAAAAATTCAAGGCCCTGGGAAAGTTTTGAAAATATACATGCATAGATACAGGTCATTGAAAGTGCTTGAATCTATTTTATGCAATAAGTTTTCTGCCGAAAAATTCATATTATTCCCTGTGTAGTGTAGGATAATATCATAAAAATTCTAGACTTTTTAAGCACACGTGTTAAACTGTTCGCTTTAAATGCTTATATCTTCTGTATGCGAATGTTGATTCATATCAAAATGCTTTTTTGCATAGTTGTGTTTGACACAAGAAAACGTCTCGAGTTACGTATGTAACTGTTGTTTCCTGAGAAGGGAACGAGACGCTGCGTCTCCCTTGCCATACTTTTTGCATCCCTGTAAGGTCGTCTTTGGCAATATTTCAGATAGCGATATACTTCTTGGCTCCCACGTCACCCTGTCTTTGCTGTTAAGCCTCCCCATTGGTTGAATTTGAAATACACATTCAGACACACTTAACCCTGAAGGCGTCTCCAAAGTGTCACCACAGTGACGCAGCGCAAGTTCCCTCAAAAGGGAACTGTAACAATGTATCTTAAAAGGTAACACGTTGTAACCTTGCTCTCACTTTAAATCTGTCCCCACATTTAGTCCTTGAATTTGCACACATGCTAAACCTGGAAAGTCCTTGAAAGGTCCTTGAATTTGAAGTTAACTAAGGTGTGGGAACCCTGGGGATGTTACCTGTCTCAGATCTCGATCTGGCCCCACACTTGATATACTGCTGCATGTTGGGTAAAATCTTGCGTAGTAATTCTGGCAAATGCATATAGGGTAGTATCAGTATTGCCGTGTTGCATTTAATTTGATAGTTTGGGGGAAAATGACTAATGCTGCACTTTAAAAGATGCTGCAAAAGGTTCTTCACGACAATGCCAAAGAAGAACCATTTTTGGTTCCCCAAAAAACATTGTTATATGATCTTTTAGTGCTTTTACATTGCATAGCACCGCATGGGTTTGGTCGGGTCAGCTTACTTTTGGGGGCTTTTCATCTGGGTACAGTACGTAGTACCCGATACTTTTCTTAGTACCACCTCGGTTGGGGTACAAAACGTTACATGAAAAATCTATAGATCAATGAATGGTCTGAGAGAATCGTCACTACTAGCATCATTGCTAACGCAAGATTAGCTTTAACTTCGTGCTTGCGCTGTCTCAAGCAAACCTGTTGTCATCTGTGCTTTAGTGTAAATTCCCAAACTCACTTTTAGCGGTGAAAAACATCCACATGCCGAAATTCAGTAACACCATACCAGTGTTTTTCTTACAGTTTGTGGCGGCACATCCGGGACTGACACCACATGTGTTTGTACAGAACTGTCATATGAGACAGAGATCGTGATAAACGCGATGTGCAAACATCTATTTGTGTTGGACAATTTCGATTTGGTGGTTGACTGACAAATAAATAAATGTATGGGAAACATTGCATTTCAATTATGCATTTCAATGATATGTAACAGCAGTAGGCAGCGCAAATATAAAGACACGCCTATCCCTCCCACTCTGAAGTGGTACTAAACTCAAATGAAAAGCTAACCAAACTAAAGTATCAATATTCCACATAGTATTTATTTATTCAATTAGTTATTCCGTTTGGTTTTCCAGTGTGCTGTGGCATTGGCTGGCACGTTAATTACTGTTAATAGTTATTTGTGTTTGTTTGGCCATGGGGCTTTGTTTGGACTGGGCACCGAATGCAAATATGGTTGCATGTCTCTTGTCAGCAAACGCAGGCATAAACAGAGCTCTTATCTGAGCTTATTTATGCAAAGTAAATGTAGAGGAAGTAGTTCACTTGTTGACTGCTTCCTATCCAACTGAGCGTGGGCTGCCAAAGAGCATAGTGGTCACTTCCTGGGGTTGGGCATCAACAGAGTCTTTGTGGACCGGGATTTGCGTCAGAAGTATGATTCTGTGAAGTGATTTGGTCAGGATTAAAAGGAGGTTTTTATTCCATGATATCAAATAGCCTTTGACATTTGCCTTTGTGTGGCCTCAGGGCTTTTTCTGTGGGGTCAGGAGAGCATCCTTTAACTTGTGGCATTTGGGGCATCGTGACGTCCCGTGAGTCGAGTTCAGACTGCAAGCATGAATGTGGTCAGTGTTCCTCTCAGAATCCTCTTCCATTCATTCGATCGCAGCATGAATTGAGAGATCCCACGCTAGATGTACTGGATGCGGTATGGTGTTAAAGGCTATTTACTACAGACCACGTGTCTGCTTTCTTCACCTTGGCTTATTTTTAGCTTGACATTGTGACCCTTGCTGCCCTCACTCATACCAACTCTTACTTTCTATATACTTTTAAATCATCTGTCTTGTTACTTGTATATCACAGTACCTACCATTGCTATGGGGCAGTTCTCCGTGCAGGGTTTATAGATAATCCAGGACTAGTTATATTAGGACATTTAAAGGGATGGTTTGGCCAAAAATTATATTAAACCCTTGATTTACTTGCCTTCAAGCCATCCGAGATGCACATGTCCCCCACTTTTTTACATTTTAAATTATTTTAGATAGGGGTGCTTAACGATTAATCGCGATTAATCGATAGCAGAATAAAAGTTTTTGTTTACATCATATATGTGTGTGAACTGTGTATAATAATTATGTATATATAAATATGCACACATGCATGTATAATTATAAGAAAAAAAATATTTATATATTAGGTATTTATATTTATATATAATATAAATTATAAATAAATATACAAATGTATATACACATGTAAACATTTCTAAAACATATGCATGCATGTGTGTGCATTTATTTATACAAAGTTATTATATACAGTTTACACATATATATGATGTAAACAAAAACTTTTATTCTGCTATCGATTAATCGCGATTAATCGTTAAGCACCCCTAATTTTAGAAAATGTACATCGTTCAGTTTGAGAATTTTCATAAAATGCAAGGATACGGGGGCCACCTCTTTTAGTCCAAAAAATTATGGACGTATGCACCTCGGATGGCTTGAGGGTGAGTAAATCAAATAAATATCTTGCCTCATTATTCCGCCCCCAAGCCAGAAGATAACTTAAGGATAGATAACATTGCACATTATATCATACCTTTTACTTTCTTCCAAAAAGTATTTTTTCTCATTTATTTACTCATTCTCTCTCTTTTCACAGTTGATGTAAGTGCCACACTGCCACAGCACGTCCCCTCGTCTGCCGTCCCCATGGATCTGCGTGTGGACCATCAGTTGGCCCTGGCGCCCACAGAGCCGTCCCACCACGAGCAACAGCTCCAGCAGGAACTGCTGGCCCTCAAGCAGAAACAGCAGATACAGCGGCAGCTGCTCATCGCCGAGTTTCAGCGGCAGCACGAGCAGCTCTCACGCCAGCACGAGGTTCAGCTGCAGGAGCATGTCAAGGTGAATAATCTTTTCATGAACTTTCAACCAAATGCTGTAGATATTAACAAGATGCCGTAGTGTTTACAACTATATAAGTATATAACTTAGTCTGCACCAAACAAGATGTCCGAGACCGCTAAAAAGGTGTCTCTCAGCCCCCTACCAAATGCACTTGGTAGAGTTGGAATATAGTGCACACAGATAGTCAGATATACACATCTTCAATGTGCTGTGTGAAGATAATTCGAAAAATTCTCCTTTTCTATTGCATGGAAAATTTAACAGCGTGCGGGTTTGGAACGATGTGAGGGTGTGTAAATAATCACAGAATTTTCACGTCAGGGTGAAATATTCCTTGAAGAGCTCGCTATACCGTGGTCTGGAAAAGAACCACAGCCGTTCCCCTCTCCGCTTCCCATACCTGGCTTTGATTTTCCATGTCTTCGTGCGGATTGCAAGGAATTAAGTTTGTTTGGATGTTTAATGTTAGTTGGAGGGTGTGATTCAGTGGTTTCTGTGTGTTTGTACACATTTGTGTGGTTGTCGTGTTGTTATTGGCCTTCTCACTGAGGTTTCAATGGGTCTCATTCACTAATAATAGTGTTTTTTTTTAAAGGCCTGCAAAATATCAGAATTTAATATAAATAACTAAAAGCTTGGTGCTCTGACATGTGAGAGGTGTTTGTTATATGATTGTAATTTTTGTTATATATTATTTGTATTTTTTGCATATTGTATATTGCATTTTTTTAGTTACTTACTTGCACGGATAAGGTCGACACGCAAAGTGTATAAAAGCTTATGTTTAGTCAAATTTTAGCAAGGAGATTGGCTCACAAATCTTAGTGCTTGTGAGTGCTCTGACACATGAGAGATGATCGTCGATCAGAAAATTTTCTTAAACATTTTTTAAACAAGTTTTTAAATATATTTTAATAAAATTCCTATTAAGTTTATAAACTTTAAGCATTATCATTTTGCATACCGTGTATTGCATTATTTAGCATAAGTTATTGCATTTTTCTTCAGTATTGTGCACCCCTGGTTCTTAGTTGTGTGCACAAAAAAGGTCGGCACAGAAAATGTATAAAAACGTATGTGTAGTCAAATTTTAGCAAAGAGATTGGCATACAAATCTTGGTGCTTGTGAGGCTCTGACATGTGAGAGATGATCATCGATCAGAAAAATGCAAAACATGTTTGTTATTTGATTTTAAGTTTTCAAATATATTTTGATAAGCTTCCTATTAAGTTTGTAAACTTTAAGCATTATCATTTTGCATATCGTATATTGCATTATTTAGCATAAATGATTGCATTTTTCTTCAGTATCGTGCACCCCTGGTTCTTACTTGTGTGCACAAAAAAGGTCGGCACAGAAAATGTATAAAAACTTATGTGTGGTCAAATTTTAGCAAAGAGATTGGCACACAAATCTTAGTGCTTGTGAGTGCTCTGACATGTGGAAGATGATCGTCGATCAGAAAAATGTGAAACATGTTTGTTATTTGGTTTTAAGTTTTTGAATATATTTTACAAAAATACCTATTTTTAGGATTTTGCATATAATATATTGCATTATTTAGCATAATTTATTGCATTTTTCTTTAGTTTCGTGCATCCCTGGTTCTTACTTGCATGCACAAAAAAGGTCGGCACGGAAAATGTATGCCGAATCCGTAGCAAGTGTGTACGTATGCATTTATGTGGTTTGAGTTGGTTCAACATTTTTTTTTCACTTTGGCAAACTGCAAGCACAGACGTTTCGATGATTCAGATTCCTGCCTGGAACCGTTGGAGCAGGTACATTCACAAATTCACAGTGAATGAGAGCCATTGTGAGTCCTGCGACTGCAGCAGGGAATGCAAAACTGACTCATGCGGTTGGGCGATGGGCGACTACGATCGCTATGGGAACTCTGTGCTTGGGAAACACCGTGAGCGTGTGAGCTCAGCAGACCTCAGACTTCGTTGTGTTGCCACAGTAAGGTTTTTATCCAATAGGAACGAAGCAGCCCGAGCGTGCTATAAATAGCCTCATGGTCTGCAGGCGGTATCAGAGCTAATCTCAGCGCTAAAGGGCTGAAGTCTAACGCAGGGGTTTGATGGATGCTGTGCGTTTGCTGTGACATTTCGCTGATGAGAGGAGGAACAGAACAGATTGGATTTTTCTGCTGTTTCTCACTCAACAAAAGCAAACTGCAGCGATTGTGAAAGAGCCTTTTTTCTGCTCAGTCTTTTCCAATGAAACATTCGTGGATCATTATTTTGCTTATAGTGTATTAGTCATGCTTGGGGCTGTGAGTTAGTTATGTGTTTATATAATCAATGAAACACAAGTGCATTATTTTGAAATATCTTTTTGAATGTTAATACAAATGTAATGGCTTTATCTGTTTGATAATCAGTAAAGCAACATTTTCCCAGTGAACCAAACAGTGTTTAACAATTAGACTATGAAATTAATGAATTGATTCAATATAATAAATAAAATTAATTATAAGTAAATTTTAATTAGATTCTATGTTTCAACCCAGCTTTACAGTATTTTAGAGCAAACAGTAGATACATCACAAAAAAACTGTAGCACTCTACAATAAGTTTTTTTTTAACATTAGTAAATAAATTAGCTTACATGAACTAACAATGAGAAATATAGTCTTTTTTAAGTTACAGTTATAGTTTTTAACTATAGTTATAGTTACAGTTATAGTTTTTTTCAATACAATGGTAACAGTTATGAATTTTGATTTTAAAAATGTGTTAGTAAATGCTAAAATGATCATGAACTAAGATTAATAAATTATGTAGAAGTATTGTTCATTATTAGTTCATTTTGGCTAATGCATTGAGATGTTATCGAAGAAATGTTATAAAACTATTGTGCATCACAACATTTTTAAAAATGATTAAGTGCACAATAAATTTGCAAAAAATACCTTATGATGCACAACTGTTAATAATAATGTCTCTAGGATTTAGTGCTGCCTCACGATTCGTCGCGACTAATCGTTTGCAGAATAAAAGTTTTTGTTTACATACTATATGTGTTTTTACTGTGTATAATAATGATGTATATATAAATACAAACACATACATGTAAAAAAAATTATATAATAAATATTATATATAATATAAATTATATATAAATATAAACATGTATATACTAGGGCTGCAAACGATTAATCGCGATTAATCGTTTGCAGAATAAAAGTTTTTGTTTACATCATATATGTTTGTGTACGGTGCATAATAATTATGTATATATAAATACACACACACACACACACACACCTATATATAAAAAATATTTTACGTGTGTATATACATTTGTACATTTATATTATATATAAATACTTAATATATAAATATATGTTTTTTCTTAAAATTATACATGCAGTTGTGCATATTTATATATATGTTTGTGTACTGTGTATAATAATTATGTATATGATGTAAACAAAAACTTTTATTCTGCAAACGATTAATCGCAATTAATCATTATGCAGCCGTAGTATATACACATGCAAATGTTTCTTAATTATATACGTGTGTGTGTGTGTGTGTGTGTGTGTGTGTGTGTGTGTGTGTGTGTGTGTGTGTGTGTGTGCGCGCGCGCGCATTTATACATAATTATTACACACCCACATTTATTATATAAACAAAAACTTTTATTCCGCAAACGATTAGTCGCGAATAATCATGAGGCAGCACTACTAGGATTTCCTTTATTCTGTGAAATAAGGGCTTTATGTGATGAAGGGGACATTTCACAGCCTTTTTTAGGATGTCAAATAAATCTTTTATGTCACTCCCCAGAGTACGTATGTGAAGCTGAAAATATCATATAGATAATTTATTATAACATGTTAAAATTGTCACTTTGTAGGTGTGAGCAAAAATGTGCCGCTTTGGGTGTGTCCTTTTAAATGCAAATGAGCTGAACTCTGCACTAAATGGCAGTGCTGTGGTTGGATAGTGCAGATTAAGGGGCGGTATTATCCCCTGCTGACATCACAAGGGGAGCCAAATTTCAATTACCTGTTTTTTCACATGCTTTCAGAGAATGGTTTATCAAAACTAAGTTACTGGGTTGATCTTTTTCACATTTTCATGATATGTCCCCTTTAGTAGTAAGCAGCGATGAGGTTTGTCTGTGTGCTGTTCTGATATTACCCATCACAGCCCAGTAATGGATGGGACTGCTGAGCTGAATGTCTTTCATGAGTGTAAATGGAGTTAAAATGAAACACTATACAAAATGGCTGCATTTTCAAGACCCTGTGTGATGGAGATTAGCATCATTTGTTTGGTTCGGAAATCTGTCGAGTTAATGGCACGCAATGGTTTTATTTGGAAGTAAGCATGCCACATAAAATGGATTTTAATGCAAAACAGCAAGATATATAAATGATGTTATGGAATTATTTCCATTCTTTTAATAGAACATCAATGTACAACATGCAAACATTATGGTGATTTGTCTTGCCATGTTGAATAATGAGTGATGTTTCTCCTCAGCATCAGCAGGACCTCCTGGCCCTGAAACATCAGCAGGAGCTGTTGGAGCACCAGAGGAAGATGGAGAGACATCGTCAGGAGCAAGAGATGGAGAAACAGCAACGGGAGCAAAAGCTTCAGTTACTGAAGAACAAAGAACGCGGCCAAGAGAGTAAGTGTTCGTACTTTTACATTTACATATAGTTACCGTATTTTCCGGACTATTAGTTGCTGCGGAGTAGCATCATTCAAAAATGCGTCATTAGGAGTTACAGTGGACTATAAGTCGCATTTGTTTAGAAAATTTTTTCACAAAATCCAAGTCAAAGAACAGACATTTAATCGGGAAAGGCAAGTTATTCAACTAAACAATAGCAGGCAGAACAGCAGGCTGAATAGATGCCTGTACGTTAAAGTAATATTATCAGTTATTTACACGATAAACAATAGCATACAGAACATACCTGGATAGGCTAAATTAACTGAACAAGCCAACTAGCATGAAGTTCGCAGGCTCATTATTCCACATCACTGAATCCATTGAATTACATAAATACAGCAGCAGCATATAGCAGACTCTTGTGACTGTAGACGGTAATGTTGTCTCTTGCCTCATAAATGTCAAAATTAATTCATACTGACTTACAAGGCGCACCTGACTCTAAGACGCAGCACCAGCCAAATTATAAAAAAAACGCGGCTTATAGTCAGAAAAATACGGTATTCTACAGACCTTCATGTAGAAATGAGAAAACAATTTACATCATTTTTTCTTTTATTAAGATCATTGGCACTTTAGTTTTCCATGCAAATGTCAACCTTATTATGAAAAGTAAAGTTTTACCCAAAGTTTTTAAGCATAGTGATATCTCAGATGTCAGTATTTGGTGGTTTAAATATCCATGAAAAGTCAATTTTTATTATTATTCATATTTAAGTAAGTGCAAATTTTAGATTTGTCACGTCCATAACAGAGAAATGTCACATTCTTAACGTGTTTCAAAACCTTAAATTAAATAAATATTAAGTAATCTTTAAAAAGCCATCCCTTCTCCATTTGTTGGGTATTATTGCTTCTGGTTTGTGCCGTTTAACTCTTTCCCCGCCATTGACAAATGATCTCGTCAATTAAAAGAAAACAGTTCCCTGCCAATGACGCTTTCCTGACGAGTTTTTACGGTAATCTTTAATTCCGCTATTATCCACTAGATGGTATAGTACCCAATTTATAAAAAAACTGAAGCAAAAACTAATTTAATTAATTTTAAACTCTGTGTATGTTTTAAAATCGTTCTGAATCTGATCTCTAACAAAATTCCTTTACAAAAATGCAATTATTTCAACTTTTTGCTCAAAATTTTGAATTTTTTGAAGTACCTACAGTATACCATATTTAAGAGGTTATAAAAAGAGAATAAATGAAGATAGGATGAAACTTTTTTCCCATTTTGTTTGAAAGCAGCAGGTCTGTTCTTTCTTTTTAAATATATTGTATGTTTATATATTTATAGAAAAAAAATTCTTGAAGGCATTTTGTGAAACTTTTGTGAAAATCACAAAAAATTCTGGCGGGAAACTTTTTTTAAAAATGTTGGTGGGAATTAAGTTAATTAGAGTTAATTTACAGAAGACTTTTTATGTTGTTTTTTGTCACATCTATAACACATGCATGTTTCCCTCATCTTAAATAGAAAACATGAGTATAGACTGATATTTTTTCTGATGTCTACATTTTTCTAACTCTATAAACAGATGGTACAATATATTGGTAATAGTGCTGGGCAAAGATTAATCGTGATTAATCGCATACAAAATAAAAGTGATTTTTTTTCTAATATAGGTGTCTGTATTGTGTGTAATTATGTATATTTAAACACACACAAATACCATATATTAATTTTAGAACATTTTATTGTTAATATATAATCTATAAAAATATTTACTTTCATTTTATATGCGATTAGTTGCGATTAATCTTTGCCCAGCACTAAGGTAATCAATGCATTTTTAGAGATTTTTTGTTTTAAGTTTTGACTGTGAATTTCATATTCATAACGTTGGAATTGCTCAAATGAAGCCCCGCCTTCCACTAAAAATGAGAAGTTTATTATTAAGCATTATATATTTTGATATTTTATCTGTACCAAGAATGCTTCTGTTAAAATAGATGGCTTATTTTTATATATTAATGTTGTCAGTGAGTCGGTAACACAATGGTCACCTGTTGGCTGCGAGGTGCCTTTGTCGTCTGACAACACAGATGTGAGCGCACACCCGCGATCGCCTTCGGGGACTTGTTTGCACTCGATGGGAAAGGTGGTAATTGAAGAGCGATCTGTGAGAATGAATCTCTCTGAAGTGTTTCTTTCAGAGCGAGAACAATAGCGACAAAAAAGAAAGACGTCTATCGTATTCCCAGTGGAATTATGTGCAAAGACTTCGCTTTCCATTTAAGAGATGAAGGAACCGTTTCTGTCCGATGTTAAGAGATATCAGCACTCGCTCGAAAAAGCTGTTTATCGACATCAGAAAACAAGTGTCAGCCTTTGTAGTCATCATCACAGACGTGCAGTGTGTCCGTATGATCAATCGGGCACCGAAAGATCTTCCCCGTCTCACGCTGAAAAGACTATTAAGATCGCTTTGTTAAAGAAATTACAGCAAATTGCAGGGCCTAGAAATCGACTTTCACAAATGCATAAAACCTCACCCAGGGTTTTTAGAGAAATCAAGCTCATTTTAACACAGCCTGCGTCTGCGGGAATGTCATTATTGCCCAGCTGGTTGAATATTTGCAAACTACATGAACTGTGATCTGTGATTGACAGGTGCAGTGGCGAGTACAGAGGTGAAGATGAGGTTACAGGAGTTTGTCCTGAATAAGAAGAAAGCTCTGGCACAGAGGAGCCTGAACCACTGCCGGCCCAGTGACCCGCGCTACTGGTATGGGTGAGTATCATAAAATTCGAACGTGTGAAGACTTGCAAAGCCGATGCCTGATATTATCAATATCTATATATAATGGACTGCAGCAGTTCCTTAATGCTGTTTTGTTTTATTTGACTGTTTTGTTTTAACACAAAAAAAAGATGATGACTGTCACCTCTGGATTAAAAAATAAAAATAGTTTTGACATCTTTCTTATGTGAAGGATGACAGAGAAGTGCAGGAGGTTTGTAAATTGCTGTGGAAGCGAATATGGGTCTGTTTGTCCTCGCCCACCCTTCGCACTTCACTTCAACTGTGGGCTTAAAAAAACACTGAAAGGTTTTCAGCTCTTTCATCAACCACATGTGTGGTTTACAGTAGAATTTAAAGGATTATTCAATTTTCTTAAAAAAATTCAGGTAACTTACTCACCACCATGTCATCCAAAATGTTGATGTCTTTCTTTGTTCAGTCGAGAAGAAATGATGTTTTTTGAGGAAAACATTGCAGGATTTTTCTCATTTTAATGGACTTTAATGGACCCCAACACTTAACAGTTTTAATGCCGTTTATAATTGCAGATTCAAAGGACTCTAAACGATTTCAAACAAGGCATAATGGTCTTATAATTGTCTTCTCGTCTTTATCTGGTCGTGTGACGCGCCAGCACGACCTCAAGTAATACGGCATCACGTCAAGAGGTCATGGATGACGTATTGAAACTACGCCCCAGTGTTTACAAGTGTGGAAAAAGAGGATCGTTCCGACATTGTTGTATGTCGAATGATACTAATTAATGTCTTTGTGTCAGTTTATTGTTTAAAATTGTCCGCAAATGTGCATTTCATATATGTAACACGTGACCTTTTGACGTCATTGTGCAATTACGTAAGGTCACGCTGGCTCGTCACACAGCCGGAGGAAGAAGAGAAGTTGTGGTTTAAAAGTGCATATTTTTGTTTTTCTTGCCAAAAATGACAATCGTTTCACTAGATAAGACCCATATGCCTCGTTTGAGATCGTTAAGAGTCCTTTGAAACTGCAATTTTAAACGGCATTAAAACTGTTAAGTGTTGGGGTCCATTAAAGTTCATTAAAATGAGAAAAGTCCTGGAATGTTTTCTTCAAAAACATAATTTCTTCTCAACTGAACAAAGAAAGACATCAACATTTTGGATGACATGGTGGTGAGTAAATTATCTGGAATTTTTTTTTTTTTTTTAAGAAAATTGACTAATCCTTTAACAGGCGCAGCGTTATCGAGGTTTTAAAAGCATACAGTAAATATGACGCACGTAATTGTGTTGACGCATTTACATAAATTACCCAGAAAAACCTGTTTAGCATAAAATAATGGTTTTATTTTGCAAACCACTTGAACTGTAATAATCCTTGCCTGGCCTTGTGTACATCTATAAGTGCTTTACTGTAACCACATTTTTTCTAAATAAGGGTTGAGTTGAAATGATTTTCTCGACAAATGCTGCTGATACATCACTAAACCTCTGAATGTGTTCACATAGCAGTGTTTGACATGTTTATAAACGGTCCTGAGGATGGTTGTTGTGCATAAGTTCTCAAAATGTGACATACTACCTAGAACCCCTAATTGTACGCAGTGCCAATATTACAGCATTAGTTTATATATCTACTTCAGGTTCCCGCGGGGTCTTAAAAAGCCTTAAAAGCATTTAATTTATGAATTTGGAAATAATACCTTAAAAAGACTTTAAAAAGTCTTAAATTTTGATGTCTGGGTCTTAAAAATTGTGCTGTATGTAACTTCTCCATATTGTATTTTTCCTTAAAAGTTTCTTTGTCAACCACATTTTTATTAAATCAGGGATGCAAACACATCGCTTTTCGGCGCCTGCGGCTTTTTATTATTAATGGCATTTTGGTTGCGAGCACATCGTGTCTCTCCCGATGAGTCTGCTGTACGTTCACATGCTCTCTGTTTCTCGATGAATTGGGTGCGACATGAAGCGAATTCAGCGTCACATGTTTCTGAACTTGAGCAGAGTTGTATGCATAGAGGTTTTCACGGAGGACCGGGTCCGATTAACATTATGTGTAAAACCCGAGTCGATAGGAAAACGGCCGTGATCAGAGTCAGTCAGCGCTAATGTTCACGTGCAGTTTCAAGCTGCGTGCCTCCGTTTCTATTGCGATAACAACTGGCTTGGTTCGAAAGTCACGACCACGCGCTGCACTTTCTTTCTCCGTCCCTTTGTTTAATAATGTTATTATTAATGAACCATCTTTTTATATCTAAAAAGTTTGCTCAAAGATCACAAAGATGTTAGCAAAAAAGCAATGTGAATGTTAATTAAGCCCATTGCACGAGCAAAGCTCAAGCTGACTCTAGATATAAAAAACGCAAAACTCTAATATAAAGTCACCAGTCACTGGGACAGCAAGAAGACTTTTGAATCTAAAATAATAAGTGGATTAAGCTCTTTTAATCTGCAAGAGAGGAATTAAAAGAGGCACTTTTACTGCTTCTGCTCTGTCTAAAAAATGAAAGAAAACTACATAAACCATAACACACCGATTACATTTATAATCTCTAGACCTGCACTTTCTATCATTAATATACTATACATATTATTGTATTCAAAAGAGTTTGATAAAAGGGGTCATCTACACAAGTATTGCTTCATATGTCAGTGCAAAAACAGTAAAGTGTTTTGTGATGCTTTGACAAACATTGTCAGCTTTGTTCATTTATGGTTGGATTTATGAAATATAATGTGAAATTAATATAAATGAATGCAGCCAGATGGAAGGCCCTGGATACGTTGCAGGAGGTGGCCAGGAAGAAGAGGAAGAAGGAGTAAAGCAAGAAGAAGTGCTAGATAGTTCAATAAGAGTTTTGGTTTAACATAAAAAATGAAATTGAATATTCCAAATTAATGTCGGCGTCTTTTGATTTTCGAATTTCATTTTTCTCTATATACCTAGGTTGGTAGGGATGACAGGGGTCTGTGGCAATGTAGCCTAAGTATCTGGATATTTGCTTGGGTGTGAGGGCTTATTACCTTTCTCTTTTTTGAACATACATGTGTTTGCATCTCTGTTTGTTTAATAAAGTAGTATAAATAAAGAGTGGCGGATCCAATAATTGAGAACGCAACACAGTCCCGGGTCACAGTACAAAATACTGCGAACACGTGATACCTTCAGTAAATGAAGATCACCACAACCATAGACTGCAACACAACACAGCAACAGGCAAAGGAGAAGCGGGAAAAATCAAAGAAAATCTCAGAAATTCCTTAACAACTTAACATTGTTTGGCAAACTTTCTTGTGGCCTACTGAAAATTTTTTTTCACACTTGCTTGGCTTATCATCTTTTTACCCATTTCACATCGGAAAAATAAATGAACACAAGTTTAAGTATTTTAGTTTTTCTTTGCTGGTAGGGACGTGAAATGGGTATTAATTTTTTATACAAATGGTCTTAAAAAGGTCTTAAAAGACTTGAATTTAACTTGAAGAAACCTGTAGGAACCCTGTACTTGTACGTGGACTTTTAAAATAACCTCCCCTCTTTAAATACAAGATGATTGTGGTAATGGCTGAACAAAATAAGTAGGGGAGAGCGGGGCACAAAGTAACGCTTTTTGGCTTTGCTCTATCATTCAAAAAGTATTTTAGTGAGATTAATCATTTTTTACACAATCAACACACACATCTCTGCTACAAATGAACACTTAAAGTTTGTTTGTGGGACCTACCGTTATTGTACAATTACACTGAAAGTGATAGGAGTGCAAACGTTACAACTTACCCCATAGGTGCGGTTAATTGTAACAAACAGAGTGTTTGTTGTAACACCTGCGTGAAAATTAATTCAATCAAATTCTGTCTATATACTAAATGTGGATATTGTTTATATATCTGTCTATAATAGATAGATATCCACACATTCATCCATTTATGATCCTTCATATAACGATCCTTGTATTATGCAGCAATGCACATAACGGTCAGTGACAAAAACGGTTTGGCAAGATGAACATTTTTTAAAATTAAAAATAAAAACTTGTTTTAAAAGTGTGTATCAGGTTTATTTCAATGCACATTGTGTATTTATGTTAATTTTATGCAATAAAAATACATTTGCACCATTTTAAGTTAAGACTGAATGGACCTGAAAATTGCGCCAAAGAATGAGAAATATTAATATTTTATCCACCTTTATGGTATGTAAGCATAATCAAGCATAAAAAAAATATTTTATATCTAATTTTTATAATTTGTAAATTTGAATGATTACACTTAATATGATCATATTACACTAAACTAGATTTACCTTATAACTATTTTATTCCACATTTTTTTATGAATATATATATATGTATAATTTATTTAGTATTATTATTATATTATATTATTATTATTATATATATATATATTTATATATATATTTTTTTTATTTATATATATATTTATATATATTTTTAATTATTATTATTATTATTATTATTTTAAATACTAGTTACACCAATTGACACAGACCGGTTAAACCACATTGTCATTTTTGCAATTATCCATTAAATATTCTTTCAAAATGAAATAAAATCAGACATTTTATACTTGAAAGAGAATGTATGCAAGAAATCTGCACATTTATTTTGAAATTTTAACCCTTTTACATACATTTAATCCCTATGGACACAAAATAGTTAATGTCACGTTATTGACCCATAAATAGATTTTTTTTAAAGGCTGCACAATAAAGACAAAAAACATAACTGTGAGTTATTTCCCCTGATATTGTATTAACAGTAATTATTTTGATGAATAGTATTTACATTTTTTCATCTCATTATCGTTGTATACCTGAGGCTTAATTGTAAAACTGTGTGACAACTAACCCCGCTGTGTAAAAATGTTTTCAATCCCAGCTATCAGTTACTAGTAGTCGCTGACATGTTTCAAAACGCTATTATGTTTTAGGTAACAAGACAGTGATTAAAATAATATACGATTGGATTTGATGGCTTACACACCTAACTCAGAAATCGAAAAAACATAAAATGTAGAAATTTCATGAAGACACGTCACAACTTTTTACAAATTCACAGGAGATCTTCTGACAGTAAGAGAAAAAGATTGCTTGGCCATGTAGAAATATGTAAAGTAGCCATATTAGAATTAACCCCTTGTTAGTTTGTGCCCCGCTCACCTTTATATGTCACACTGATTACAACAACAAAAAACCAGGCAGTATTCATAAGTGCTGTGATTGGCTATTTGCCCTGTCAATGAACTATTGATCCCCCATCCTCTCAGCAACCCGTCCACACTTTATCCTTTTAGGCTTAAACTGGTGGAAATGGGTGGTGTGATTAAAAATGAAACAACTCTCAGCAACTTTCAATCATATTCAACTATTCAAACAAATCATGTTTAGCAAGCACTCAGCTCAGTTAAAAGTGCACCTGTCTGTTTATGACTATCAAGACACCTGCAGTGCTTATCCATCATCTGTTGTTGGTACTCCAAATCTGACTTTTGCAACTTGAAAACACTTAGTAGTTACAAATAATCGTACACTGAATCTACACTGAAGAAGTGTACAAATGTTTTATAGTGCATACACTTTGATTTGCATGTGTTGCATTATGAGATTCAGTCTAAGACAAATAGCTAGAAGCATTTGCGTTCGCCTTTTGCATAGATTATGTGTCATGCCCTTACAGTACCTCCCAATTTGAGTCCACAGCATCAAGATTAAAACATTTCAACTAGATTTGAGTGATTTCTATAAAACAGGTCATTTGAGCTTATGGCCCCGCAGCCTGTTTGAGATGAGCTAAAGATTAAGTCCTCGGCTTTGGGAGTATGCCAGCTAACCTCAGATGTGAAATAATTAGTTTTTCTTGTTTAGAGAGAACTAATCCTTGTATTTTTCTGCTCTGAATGAGATCCGTAGTTCTTGTTATGATGGATGTACTCAGTTTGTTGGTAAACAGAAAGATGCCCTGCCCTTTTTTAAGGCCACAGTAATGCACTATGTGTGATCCGATTCCATTTCCATTAGTTGGCAGAAAATGTCCCGGTGCTGGGAATTAGGAGCAGCTGTGTTGGAAATGTCCTCAAATGCACATATTTTGAAGACCTGTGCTTGTGAATGCACTCATGTGTGCGCTGTGATTTGTTCCACAGGAAAACTCAACACAGCTCCCTAGACCAGAGCTCGCCACCTCAAACAGGGATATCCACTTACAACCACCCGGTGCTGGGAATGTACGACACCAAAGATGACTTCCCGCTCCGCAAGACAGGTAAGTCATATCGTGATGGGGTTGTTGGCTTAGACTCCAAACAGAAATGCAAAACTAAAGATTTTTTTAGCAGGTAACACTTTGCTCCATCGGTGGGACAAACAGATCTCGTCTCAATTTCACGCCATTGGCTAAGTCAGTGTTGCTATGAGATGCCAAACAAACAGAGCGATGTTTTGATAGTGCCACTGAGGACAAAATACACAGGAAAACCAAGTCAAAGCATTTCTGAATGAGTTATGTTGGCATTGCAGATATAAGTTGGCTGGTTGGTGTGGTGGTAGTGGTTCTGGATGGAAATTTATGCTGTCATCTAAACAAAGAATGTCGAGCCACAAGTGAGAAAATGTATTGTTATAAACATACTTCTAGAAACACTTCTGTGATTAACAGCAAAGATAATAAATATAACAAGAATGGGCATTGCGATTACTGTGAATGGGAGAAGTGCAATGCTGTGGGGACGGAAGTCCCGCCTTCCAGTAAAAAGAACCAATCAATAAAGTCTCTGGGGGAGGAGCACTGTATATAGTCTTTTTACAGTCCTTTTAGGAAAAAACGTTTCTAAAAAAGAGTTTTTTTTTTGTGATTGTTGTGGGCAAACATTCTTGATCTTGCGGAAAGTTTTCTTTAAAAAATGCGATTGAATATGCGGTATATTTATGCAATTTTATGCTATGAAACTGCGAGAACTTGCAAAAATTGCGAGAACTTGCAAAAATTGTTTGCAGCTTTTGCAGTTTTTCGGCAACAAGGGACATGGTAAATGCAACATTTTTCAGCTTTCTGCTTAGATATTTGTAATTTATGATACGAGGATTGTGAAATCATGCAAGCCATAAATTGCAGGAAATTTACGCTGTGAAAGTGCGGCGTATTAGAAAAAATGCGAACTTTGGCTGATTATGCGTTGAATCATGCGATTACGTTTTTCTGGAGGGACTGTTATTATACGCTTTCAAACCTGTGTGCTTGTGCAGTAGTTGAAACGACCTCGAAATAAGGTGGTTTTAGCCAAATTTGACCTTTGAGTTACAAGACAGTTTTTAAAGGCTTAATTGTTGGTCGGAGATTATAGCTAATTAATTTAGAGATATCTGCCTTTTCCCATTCAAGTACGTTGGACTTTAGTCTTGCATGACTGAAAAACCTGCCCCAAGGTGTTGCAAAAATGGCTGCCAAGTGGCGCGACTTCCCTAACGGGACTGTTAACAAGAACATTGTATATTTTCTTGTTATTTGCAAATGAAGAGTTTGGTTCCAAAACCATATAACTCATTTTTCAAAACATGTTTATCATTATGAAATTGTGTTTTTATTGTGTTTTATTGTGCTACTCAGCTGTTTTTTTTGCTATACACTGCTATTTTCAAGAAAAACATTTCTTTGTATTTTTGTCTTGTTTTCAGTAAAAATATCAAAAAATTCTTAAATTAAGATGCTTTTTCTTGGTGAGCAGACCGACCCAAAAAAATAAGTCTAGTTTTAGACAAAAATATCACATTTAAGTGATTTTGGGGATAAAACAAGCAAAAAAAAATCTGCCAATGAGGTAAGCAAATTTTTCTTGAATTTTTCTTGAATTTAGTGTTTAAGAAAAATGTTCAAGATTTTTTTGCTTACCCAATTGGCAGATTTTTTTGCTTGTTTTATGCACATATGAAGGCTTAAATCAAAATAAACCAGCTGAAGTTTGAATGATATTAATTGGAATGCACATTCAAAAAACAAAATTTTTGAAAAATTTAAAAAGTTAAGAGTTATCTGGTTTTGGAATTAACCTCTTCGTTTGCAAATAACAAACAATATTTATACACAGCAAAAATGATTTTTAAGAAAAAAAAATCTTAGTATTTTTGTCTTGTTTTCAGTAAAAATCTAAAAAAATTTAAATGAATCTGATTTTTCTTGATGAGCAAAACGACCCAAAAGAATAAGTCTAGTTTTAAGACCAAAAATATCAAATTTCAGTCATTTTGTGCATAAAGCAAGCAAAAAATCTTCCAATGGGGTAAGCAAATTTTTCTTGAATTTACTGTTTAAGAAAAATTTTCACGTTTAATTGCTTACCACATTTGCAGATTTTTTTGGTTGTTTTATGCACAAAATCACTTAAATTTGATATTTTTGGTCTAAAAACTAGACTTATTTTCTTGGGTCGTTTTGCTCATCAAGAAAATACATCTTAATTTAAGAATTTGTAGATTTTTGTACTAAAAAAAAACAATACAAGAAAACTAAGTAAAAAGGTAATTTTTTGAAATGTTGTTGTGGGACCATTGTGATATTTTTCACAATTAAGCACTTATTAAAATTATAAAATTATCTGATAAAATTATCAATATTATTTATGTTATTCGATTTCTTTTCATTTAATTTCATATAAACTTGTATGAATTTCTTTACCAAATCACCATAAATTATATTTGGTTGTAGTTCCCAACAAATACTACAATGAAGTAATTTTACTTCTTGCAATTTACATTTTTTTAACTTCTTGAAATTTATAATTGTACTATTTTAATAACACATCAGATTTGTATGCCCTAGAGTAATTCAAGTAATGAAATAATGGCATTGGCAAAGAAATGTCAATGTCTGTAAAATACCCGTGGACTTAGTCGCCATGAAATGGAAGTAGCGATTGCCTTATCTTCCATGTGGTGATGTATATCCAGTTGAAAACGGCTTCTTAAATTAAATTAGGCAGGGCTGGATTTGAATTTGTCTATTGAGATCTGATTGGATCATTTGAAGTTGGGTCGTGTTGCTAATTGCTAATTGCAGCGATCTTCTTCCGGACCCCGCCCACCTGCCATACTGTATGACCGGAACTAAAGAGAGATCGTTTTGAGGAGGGGAGAAGATTTGCGTTTTTGATTAAAGATTATGAGGGCACATTAATATTTTTTTTAAATAATGGAGCTCACAGATAAGTCATTTGTAAAAATAAAATCGCAATATTCCAAAATAAATTAGAATTTTTCATTTTTCATTTTATTTTCATGGCGACTTTAATTTACTCTATGCAAAAAATATATTTAAATATCTATTTATTTTCCGTCAAAATTTTGACCAGGTAAAGTGTGCCTTGGCATGAACTCTGTTGCGCTCTGGTTCGCCATCACAGTGCCCACTGTCAGGACTTTATGGACGATGTGTTAAAGATAATTTCCCCCCTCCCTACTGCAGACACTCAAGGGCAATTCCCATGCAGACTCATTCAGGCAGGTTTAGGTAGCCTCTTAAGCTTCTGCGCTCATTAATCACACTGGAAACGGGCCTGTCAGGTATCCGCAGTACAACCCTGGGCCTTTAGCACACACACAAACCTGGTGAGACTGGCGTAATTACAGTACAGGCCTGTGATGCTGAGTATATTACCATCACAACTGCAGAGAGAAGATGAATGCACGGCATGCTTTCATCAAGCACATTTCAGACCTCAAGGTCCGCCTTCAGATTTTAACACTTTTTGAATTCGTTCCCACACCTGCTAGTGGCGGCTCAATTAAGATGTTACAGGACATGTTCTTTTGTTATATGAATGGGATTGTTGAGATGAATTTCCCTTGCATATACTGTATGTAAAAACAGCACAGGACAAAGTTGCATATGCTTGGTCACGAAACCTCCTCACATTTTGGTTTTAGATCTTTAAATCTTCTTCCTTGTGATAAATTTGTTTTCTTTGGAAAGCAGTTTTTTTCTGAGATTCCCATTGTTGTAATGTTGCAGTTACTAATAAAGTTACCGGCCAGCTGCTGAGCAACTTGTGTTATTTACATGCCAATGTGTCGGTTTTAACTAATGTTTGGTGCTTGTCGTGTGTTGATTTTGGACCCTACATTGCACTGTTGCAACATGCAATCCAGAACTTAGTTTGATGTAATGTGGTGTTCACGCAGTTTGTTGTTTTCAAAAGCCGTAAGTGTCTTAACCTCTTTAAAATCTTTTTTATGGTTTTATTTCCCGTCGAAGCTGTTAACGTGGGAAACCAGCAGGAGAATCCAGGCATTGGAATGTCAGGAAAACGAATCCAATGGATTCTGAACTTCAAGCTGTGAAATGTGCTTTGTTTAGTCGTGATGATCGAGTTTGCGGTAAGGTTAGTTTGCGAGCCGATTTCAGCCCTCCCGCTGCAGATAAACCTCAGTTTGCTCTGGCTGGCACGGTGCATTCTTGCAGTGGGGATTTGGAGAAGAAGGGTGGCCCAGAACTTAACCAGAACTGTAACTGTCTCTTTCTCTCCTCACCACCTCTCTCAGGACAGGCAAGAGTTTGTTCTTGCCCGTCTCGCATAACCGTAGGACATCTGGAACTTTTGCTCTTGCCAACTGCAGGAAGTACTGTGTTTTTTTTAGGAGAGTGAAATTTGCAAATGGCACGCATGGTACAAAGTCGGTTGCTCTTGCGTTTGTGTGTCAATACTTTCTAATAGTTGACACTTTGTTGTCCATTTTAAGTGTAAATGTGATCTGTAGAGTACGTACGTAGCCTTTTTGTTTTCATTTATGCGTTTATAGACTTTGCTGCAAGGTGCTTTTCTGAACTGACATTTTGCAAGCTTTCAGCAGCTGTGATTCTTCATCTGTGACTCGAGTGTTTGCTGTTAGAAATGTCGGCTCGAAATTCATCACAAACAATTATTTGCTTTGAACAGCCTTTGGGTGTCGAGTAATTATGCATCAGTTTCCCTCTAATTTAATCGGAAATAGGACAAAGGCGCTTCGACGGAAAATGTGCTCGTGACGTCACACGATTCGCAGCGGCTTCGGCTCTCTTCTAATTTGTGCGCCACATGAATCGCCTCCAGGCTATATTAAAGCTCTCCGTGCATTTATGTTGACACGTCAATTTTCACTTGAAATTTACAGGATTAAGACGGAGAGGCTGGGGAAATCTGGAAGGAATTGAACTTGAGCTTTAAACACAATTACACTAATCAGCCCGGAGGTTGCAATTTGTGACTTAATACCTGCTAATAACAGCCGGGGTTCATGCTGAAGCAACAGCGGGGCTTAGCATGGAAGAAGGGAGGAAAGCAAGCATTTGAAGTCTGCTCTTTTGTGTAGTTCTCAACTGATATGTTCAAGCAGGCGAAAACAAAAACATAGATGCCCAACCCAAGTTTGTACAAAGGTGCACAACTGCCTAAAAGGTCATAATAGTCTTAATTTTCTATGCACAGTGTACTTTATATGTGACCTTGGAGTTGAACAGGTTTATTTGTAGCAAAAGGCAAAAATATATTGTATGGGTCAAAATTATAGATTTTTATTTTATGCCAAAAATCATTAGGATATAAATAGGGATTCATAACGATTAATCGTGATTAATCTATAGCAGAATAAAAGTTTTTGTTTACATCATATACTGTATGTGTGTGTGAACTGTGTATAATAACTTTGTATAGATTAATGCACACATGTGCATGTGTTTATACATCTCCATATTTATGTATAATTTATATTATATATAAATATAAATACTTAATATAATATATATGTTTCTTAAAATGATACATGCATGTGTGCATATTTATATATACATAATTATGATACACAGTTTTCACACATATATGATGTAAACAAAAACATTTATTATGCTATAGATTAATCGCGATTAATCGTTATGCATCCCTAGATATAAAGTAAGGATCATGGTCCATAAAGATATTTAGTATTTTACCATAAATATATATAAAAAATTATCATTAGTAATACGTGCTGCAAATGACTTAATTCTTACAACTTTAAAGTAAATTTTCTCAATATTTTGATTATTTGCACCCTCAGATTCCAGATTTTCAAACAGTTGTATCTAAGCCAAATATTGTCCTATACTAACAAACCATACATCAATGGAAAGCTTTTAATTTATTTATATCATTTGATGTATGCAAAAAAATGACCCTTGTGGCTGGTCTTGTGGTCCAGGGTCACATGTGTATGTATATATTCTTTATCTTCATTATTTCGTCCAAGGCAACAAAATATTTTTGTTTATTAAATAGATATTTTATTATAATATATCCATGTTTAGGGACACTTGACTACAATGATTTCTTGAAATATACATTTGTCTTTATTACATAAAGAAAACAAAGACTTTTTATGCTCCGAACACAATTGTAAACCATCGCATCCTCGATTTCAGGGGCGTTTCACAAGATCTTGGGCCCTATGCATAGACAGTCCTGATGGGCCCCCATGCCCCACCCTCATAATATATTCCAGACTTTTTAAGGGCCCTTTCTTCCTTTGGGGCCCTGGTAATCAGTACTGGTTTTACCCCCAGTCTGATGCCCCTGCTCGCTTTAGATTACTTGCGGGATTTAATTTCTGTTTAATGCGAATTTTTCGCATGAGTTGAATATTTACAACTTGCGCCAAGACTCGTTTGAGGTGAAAAGCGCATGTTTCAGTGGCGGCCGGTGACTTCTTTTTTTGAGTGTGCACGATGGGAAGTTCGTCATAACCGCGTGCCATACAAGCCCTGAAAAGTGAAGCCAAAACGTCTCGATCAACCCCAAGTGACTAGTCCCAGTATAGGTCATAAACCCCGCCTCCCTCATGTTATTCATTGGGTCTTGAGACCACCTAAACAATTTAATTACACTTCAATTATCTTTTTTCTGAAGCTGGTTTCCGTCATTTACTGTAGTTTTTTTTCACGCTGATGTAAATTGAAGTGTTTGTTTTTAAAATAAGTTTGTTTTTAATTAGTTATTTAATATTATAAAAACAGTGGTGTCACATCATGATTGACAGCTGTGAAATGGGCATTCTGGGAGAGCGAGGGACTGCGCAGCACTGGTCCCAAAATCACTACTGCGCAGACTCAAGACCCAAGATGTCAGCGCCGTATCGGGACACTGGCGGCTTGACTTTTCACTACAGTCTATGGTCACAACATGTACGTCATGTGTGTGGTTCGTAATTTCAAAATATGTGTTCTGCGGGTCAAGTGATCCTATGTGCATCACGTATCTTGTCAAAATAAGTCCTTTCTGCAGACGCGTCTAAAGGGTTTATGATAAAAAAGACGGTCGCGTTTGCCAGATTTCATGCGTAATCAGAGGTTTCTGTTGATGGAGTGTCTTGGGTGTATTTTGTGAACGTGAGCGTTTTGACGCGTGTGCAGCAGGCACTTATTTTAACAAAACACGTGATGCACATGGTTCACATGACGTAACAAACACATATTTTGAAAAACACGAGCAGCACATATGACACTCCAAACACATATTTTGAATTTGTGCCCCCCAGAAGAGCAGTCACGAGCTGCCACTGGCGTGTTTTCCTGGCAATCACACCGCCCAGTTCGCATAATTTGCATGGCCTGCCGAGTTCGCGTCTATTCGCGTCTTTGCATTTACTTTGTATGTAATCTACTTGTGCAAACTGTTAAATTCACGTTTGGTGTGTACGCCCCATTAGATCATTATTTATTTATTTATAACGTCATTCCAGCATCTGTGGCTACATTAATTTTTACATTCAATTCAATTTATACACATTTAGTCCACACAAGTTCTATAAACAATTTGGGAAAGGTTCATTTGGAATTCCCAATTCAGGCCTCAGAAAAACCTCTAGACCCATCCAAGGCTCAAACCAAGGACCTTCCTGCTGTAAATCAACAGTGCAACCCACTGAGCCACTGTGCAGCCCTATGCTAGTTTTATTGTGGTAGTAGACAAACATACAGACTACTATTCTCTTAAAATGGACATGGCTTGTGATGAGCCGCACCCCTGCCCGCACACGCTGTGTCCACTCAACACAGCCTCTGTTTTCCTTCTAAGAGCTCATTTCCCTTATCTGGATCTAAGTGATTTTTAATAGCTGTAGGGTGATAGCTTCTGTATGTCATTTCCTTTCATCCTGACTTTGTTGTGCTGATAACTTCACGCTGCTCGCACATTCACAGCATTCTGATCTTCATCTCATTTTAAGCAACCTTCATCATTGGTGAAAAAAGACACACCTTCACCAATAATGCAACCATGCTCTCTTACCACATACAAGGATTTACTGGAGATTTACTCTATTGGCTTGTGTCCTTTAACGTGTCTGTTCTATAGGAATGCAATAAATATCAGCACACTTTCAAGCATGATTGCAAGACACCTTATGTTGTATTTTCCAGGTCATTTAAGAACTTTATTGATCCCTTACTTTGTAAAAGTGGTACTGCTTCATCAAACTTCCCGGTAGGGTCACCGTCACCCCTCTCTGAGCCTCGAGAGCCGAGTTTAGGGACAGGCAGACATCAGCAGATATCACGGTCCACTGGAGCAGACGTGTCAAAGTTCGGTCCGTTTTTCATGCGTACTGTAAGCCACGATTTTGCCAACTCGGCAGTTTTTAGAACGAGGCATGAAGTCGTGCCTGCTGCCAAGAAGAAAGCTCATCCATTTCCTCAACAGCTTCTTGCTGTGGCCTGTACTTCCTGCTAATAATATTACAATTCAAAAAGAGGTCAAGCTGTACTGCCGACCCCTCAAAACAGTGTAGCTGGAAGAGAATTTGTTTCATTATTCTATGCATTGGATCAATAGCTTTAAATGGGAAATGAAAGTAAATCTATTGAAAGCTTTGGTATGATGAGCTTTCTTTCAGTGGCTGGGTCAAAGCGTCAAATATCGAAATTAATGCTTTTAAATGCACACAAAATTATGTTTATTGCACATCTTTACTTTATTGCTCATGTTGCTTTGTGTGAAAAAGCATGCTTGAATAACACGGCTTACATATTAGTTAGGTACTTTATGAATTATGTTTCTCCTGGGAGACATTTGCTTTGAATTGTCATTTTATTTAATGGAAAGTTAAAATTGGCTATGTGAAGATGATATCTAATCTGCATACACAAATGAAATGGGGAAAAAATGAATAAAAAGACCATGCTGGAAATTTTATAACTCAGCCCATCAGAGTGATGGATAATAATGATTTTAGTGCAACCTTTGTGCAGTTCATCACAGTACTGCACGAAATAAACACCAGAATAAGATGACCAGATTTTTCCTCATTAGTCCATTCAATTTTAACGTTCCCAGACACGTTGACCAGCCAGTCAAATTTTAAGTGGAAACTTTGTCGGCAACGTCCTAGCAACCACATAGCAATACGAGCAAATACTGAGGACAGCCGTATAGCAACGCCTTGGAAACCACCCAGGACACCCTATCACCTTAGTTTTGTGCAGGAGTCACATTTTCCTGAAAATGTACAAATAATTGGTCTGCCTATAAAAAATATAAGCTGTACTGTTGCTAATCCTTCACCCTCGCTAATGCATGGCATTAATGGCAGGATGCCGAGCTAACTTTAACAGAGATGTCTGGGAACGTTCCTATCACTTACGAGAAGTGCCACTCTTATATCTACCTTGTTTGATAAGTATAACCACAAGATTGGCTTTTCAGAACGGAAAGCTCTTTAAGGAATGATTGAAGTTATGGAAGTATGGCTTTCCCAACATACTGTAAAGCTTTTAGATAAAGTAGCATTTAAACTTGGCATAGGGGCACATGCAAAATTCATGCCTTACAGGTATAAACTTGGCTAGGCTTTTAGCCAGAGCTAAAAATAAGTCAAAATGTGAAATATTTATCTTGCGGATTTAGTTTCACATTATGTTGTGGTTTTAGTTTTGTTCACAGTTGTGCAGTGAACACAGTAAAAAGATTCACAGTCCATTGTTTTATAGCAGATGCACCAAAAATCTGTGCTGAAACCAAAAAGTCTGGATGAACTCGAAGAGTTTAAAAATCGAAGAGTAAAAAAAATTGAATAGTTTTTGTGTTATTATACTTTTTAATTTCATTAAATTATTGACCATACCCCTGACCCAATAAACATTAGCAACTATGTTTAAGGTCCTGTTGTATTACATCCAACATCTGAAATTGTCATCGAAGGTGGAATTATGACCAAAAGGTTCTATTTTGGTCTCATCTGACCACATGACTTTCTCCCATGACTCCTCTGGATCATCCAAATGGTCATTGGCAAACTTAAGATGGACCTGGACATGTGCTGGTTTAAGCAGGGGAACCTTCCGTGCCATTTATGATTTCAAACCATGACGTCTTAGTGTATTACCAACAGTAACCTTGGAAACGGTAGTCCCAGCTCTTTTCAGGTCATTGACCAGCTCCTCCCGTGTAGTTCTGGGCTGATTTCTCACCTTTCTTAGGAGCAATGAGACCCCAAGAGATGTCCGAGGGAGATTGACAGTCATTTTTAGCTTCTTCCATTTTCCAATGATTGCTCCAACAGTGCACCTTTTTTCACCAAGCAATTTCCCCGTAGCCCTTTCCAGCCTTGTGGAGGTGTACAATTTTGTCTCCAGTGTCTTTTTTAGAGCTCTTTGGTCTTAGCCATGTTAGTAGTTGGATTCTTACTGATTGTAGGGGGTTGACAGGTGTCTTTATGCAGCTAATGACCTAAAACAAGGGGAATCTAATTTAGGATAATAAATGGAGTGGAGTTGGACATTTTAAAGGCAGACTAACAGGTCTTTGAGAGTCAGAATTCTAGCTGATAGACAGGTGTTCAAATGCTTATTTGCAGCTGTATCATACAAATAAATAGTAAAAAAATCCAAGTGGGAGAACTTGCAAAATAGCAGGGTGTTCAAATACTTATTTTCCTCACTGTATATACATAGCTCAAATTGAGTAAAGAGCATTCTTTACAACTTACCAGATTGTCCAACCTCCTCACTCACTTTCTTCCAAGCAAGATCCTTTTTATTCCTGATTTTATAAAAGATGTGTCGTACAGCTCTGGGTGTCCACATACAGCAACAATGATTTTGTCCTCCATTGTTGTTTCGTATTTCTGCCTCTGCTCGCTATGTTATAATTATGTCACTACTGAAGCAAGCTCCTGATTGGATAAGGCAGCGCGAATAGCCACCAAAGTTCAGATTTTTGAATTGCGCGAATCATGCATTACATGCATCAAACACCCGAAATGCTCAACTCGCACCACGTCATTCCAATGAAGCGTTAAGCGTGAGAGATTTACATGTTAAGTCAATGCAGGAGGTCTATTGCGTCTTTGCTTTGACTTAACATGTTAATCACTCGCACTTAAGGCTTCATTCACGTCTGGGGTGAACGCACTATAAGAGTCATGCACGAGTCTCCGACACTAGAGACACAGATAGCTTTTTGGTGCATTCCTATTGTTTTGTATTTACATTTATGCATTTGGCCGATCATTTTATTCAAATATGACTTAAAGTGCATTCAAAGTATGAGATTCAAACCCCATTCCTAATGCAATGCCGTACCAGTCAAGCTAATGCTCAGGTAAACACATCAGCAGAGAAAGTCCAGCACCGAATTACCAAATAGGCATGACCCTCACTGTGAATGTTTTCATCTTGGTTTAATACCAACCAGGCCTGTACGCTGCCTCTGTGTCAGGCCTGTTCTGACTCGCTTCATTTCGCTCCCGAGAGCGTGCGTGTTTGCAAACTGTTTAACAGAAAGCATTCTCCACTGCGGGTATTCATTTGCAGAGTTTACACGTCGACGGAGTTGATTAAACTTTGGGCGAGTTGCTGTGCCAAGCTGGAAGTTGTTCAGTTGCTGGTTTGCATCATATTTCGGAGAGAATCAGAGTTCATGAGCACAATGTGTGGCCTGAGAGACTCTCCATTGCGAGGATTAATTCGATGTTTGGATACTTGGTTATTTAACAGTTCTGCAAAATCGGTCTTTAAGGTTCAACTCTACAATTAAGCAGTGTGCATATCTGAGGTCTTGAGAGCAGGCAAAGCGTGTGTGTTTATAGCACACTGATGTGAAAATGTCTATTATCCTTTTCCAATACCCTACCAAGCCCTGGTTTGTTTTGTTTTGTGTGTAGGTAGTGGAAATGATCTCTTGATTTCTCTTCACCACTCAAAACATCTCAGTGGTTTGGGGGAAATGTACCAAAGGATTTTTTATACCAGCGGATAAAGTCTACAAAACCTACATTTAAAGACCTCACAAGTGTGCTTATATGTTGGCAACACCTATTACAAATGTTTGTTTAAATTCAAGCATTGCATGATGTAACTGTTGTACATAAGGCAGTCCCATGATGCATTTTGACGAATATAAATGTTGATTTTAAACCAAACAAAACACTTCAATTTAACACATTGAATATTTTATCAAACATTTATGTGTGCTTGGTATTTTTATGCTCCTTATATTTATATATACAGTATGGTAAGTAGGACAAACTCAACTGTGAATCTGTTTAACACTGTTTGGATGACCGAGGTACTGTGTTTGTACATCAGTCACTTTTTAAGGTTGCATTTCGGTTAGGATGCTGTGCATGCATCACATGGCCACACAGAAACGTCTTACAGCAACATGTATCGTGCTGCTTTAAAATATTGCAACAGAATATCTGACTTGTTTTATCTGTCTTGTCCCACAGCTTCTGAGCCTAACTTGAAGCTTCGATCCAGACTGAAACAGAAAGTGACAGAACGCAGAAGTAGCCCGCTGCTGCGGAGAAAGGACGGGCCTATCACCACTGCTAAGAAACGCTCACTTGACCTGGCAGGTGAGTGAATTCATTACAAGACTTCCATAGCAAACCTTTAAATTAGGACTGTCAAATGACTAATCGAACACAAAATGAATGTTTGGGTTTGAATAATGGCTAATTATTTTGCATATGAAGAGTTTGGTTCCAAAAAAGAAAAAAACTCTGTTTTAAAGGGCACCTATTTCATTGCTTAAAAACAATTTTATTTTGTGTATTTGGTATAATACAATGTGTTCAAAAAATGTTTCACATATCGTACATCTTTGAAGCTCCCGATATCCTTGCCTTCCTCAAACGCTCTGATTTTGTACAAAACTCACCGATCTGAAAAGCCCTGTGTCCCTGCAATACTTAGTATTTTTTGTCTTTTTTCAGTAAAAATATCTAAAAATTCTTAAATTAAGATGTATTTCCTTATTGAGCAAAATGACATTGAAAAATAAGTCACATTTTTTTTAAACAACAAATATAAAATGTAAGCGAATTTGTGCTTTAAACAAGCAAAACAAAAATGCCAATGGAATAAGAAACATTTTCTTGAATTAAGTGTTTATGAAAAAAGTAAACTTATTTCAAGAATTTTTTTCTTATTCCGTTGGCAGCTTTTTTTACTTGTTTTAAGCACTAATTTACGTAGGGGTGCACTGCAAAAAATTATCAAAAAAATCTTAAATTAAGATGTATTTTCTTAATGAGCAAAATGACCTTGAAAAATATGTCAAATTTTTTAAATAACAAATATAAAATGTAAGCAAATTTGTGGTTTAAACAAGCAAAACAAAAATGCCAATGGAATAAAAAACATTTTCTTAAATTAAGTGTTAATGAAAAAAGTAAACTTATTTCAAGAATTTTTTTCTTATTCCGTTGGCAGTTTTTTTAACTTGTTTTAAGCACTAATTTACGTAGGGGTGCACTGCAAAAAATGATTTTCAAAATCATTTGAATACAAAATCGTAGTATTTTGTCTTGTTTTCAGTAAAAATATCTACAAATTCTTAAATTAAGATGCTTTTTCTTGATGAGCAAAACGACCCAAGAAAATAAGTCTAGTTTTTAGACCAAAAATATCAAATTTAAGTGATTTTGTTCATAAAACAAGCAAAAAAAAATCTGCCAATGGGGTAAGCAAATTTTTCTTACATTTTTCTTGAATTTAGTGTTTAAGAAAAAGTTTCAAGATTTTTTTGCTTAACCCATTGGCAGATTTTTTCTTAATTCTTAAGAATTTGTAGATAGTTTTACTGAAAACAAGACAAAAATCCTAAATAAGAAAGTCATTTTTTTGCAGTTTGATTGCCAGCTAATCTGTATGTTGTGATCTGACCTAAATACCTTTTATGTCAGTCGGAAATGTAACGCTCCTTATCATGTTTGTAAGCATTGCATTGCGAGTGAATCTGACAGGAGTTTACTTATAGGCTGTATTTTAGAAGCGTGTTCACGTCAACCGGCCCAGGAAGTAAACTGTTGCCTACAAACCGTGTGTTTGTTGTAGTCCAAGAAAAGAGATTTATGCTGAAAACGATAACTCGCGTCATTGTTTACTTTGGTGTTTGTACCTTTTGCATATCGTTAACTCTTTCACCGCCAGCGTTTTTAAAAAAAGTTGCCAGCCAGCGCCAGCGTTTTTCATGATTTTCAAGTTTAATGCCTTCCAGAAAATGTTCTTCTTTAAATATATAAACATACAATATACCAAATGAAAGAACAGACCCTCTGCTTTCAAACAAAAAAAAAACCGTTTCATCCTACCTTTAGTGGTTCTTTTGCAATCAGCTTTTGAATATGGGTAGGTTTCTGCAAAAACACCATATTTTGAGCAAAAAGCAGAGATAATTCCATTTTTGTGACGGACTTTTTATAGAGATCCCATTCAGAGCGATCTTTAAAACAGACACGGACATGCAGCCGCTTGCCATAGGGCAATACTTCCGGTTTTAAAAAGTTCGGAAGGGCGCCACCTGGTGGATAATAGCGGTATTGCGGAAAGACGGAAAATCTCGTCATTGGCGGGGAAGCGTTTTCTCTTAATTGACGAGATATCTCGTCAATGGCGGGGAAAGAGTTAACATGTACTAATGCACACTTACATACCAAAGGAAATGTAAAAACATGAATTGGACAATAGGTGCCCTTTAAAATTTTTTGTCAAAACATGTTTATTATTATGTATCATTTTTTTATTGTGCTACTTAGCTGTATTTTGTTTAGTTATGAATGCTTAAATCAAAAGGAATCAACTGCAGTTTGATTGCTATTAACTCTTTCCCAGCCATTGACGAGTTAACTCGTCAATTAAGAGAAAACGTTTCCTTGCCAATGACGAGTAAACTTGTCAATTAAGAGAAACGTTTCCTTACCAATGATGAGTTTTTTTGGCAATCCATATTTCCGCTATTATCCACCAGGTGGCGCTCTTACCCAACTTATAAAACCTAGAAGTATCCCCTTAGGGCAAACACTTCAAACTCTGTGTATGTTTTGCTGATCGCTCTGAATCTGATCTCTATCAAAAGTCCTTCGCAAAAATGCAATTATCTCAGCTTTTTTGCTCAAAATTTTGTATTTTTGAAGAACCTACCCATATTTGAATGGTGATAAAAGAGAAAAAATAAAGGTAGTATGAAACTTTTTTTAAAGCAGAGGGTCTGTTCTTTCATTTGATATATTGTATGTTTATATATTTAAAGAAGAACATTTTCTGGAAGGCATTAAACTTTTGTGAAAATCATAAAAAATGCTGCCGGCGCTGGCTGGCAAATCATATATAAATAATCTGACACTAGTTCAGCATTGACTTGAAACAAAGTTCAGTGTTGAAGTTCAAGTTGTGTTTTCTTTCCAGAATCTGCATGCAACAGTGCTCCTGGTTCTGGTCCAAGTTCACCCAACAACAGTTCAAACAACATCACCAATGAGAACGGCATCACTGGATCCATCTCCAACAGTACAGTGGAGGTACAGCTCTGTGCAAACTTTACACTACTGCTGTGTGCTACAATTTTATTCTGAAGACAAATGCTGTCATTTTTCCCCAAACCCTTAGAAGGCTTATCTCTTATGTTAGGAAGCTCCAAGTAATAGTGGTGTTACTCTGGGAAGTTTTCCTGGCTTTTACCGTGCAAGTTTCTCCGACACGGACAGTCTCTCTTCTGTCAGCGGGGTCCGGGGAACAGCTAGACAGCTGTTTATTTTCACACGTAGGGTTTATTTATCCGTGCATATGTTTGCTTGTGTCATTTCAGACATCTTTGGCACACAGACTGGCGGGCAGAGAGGGTCCTGTTAGCCAGCTGTCTCTCTACACATCACCATCCCTTCCCAACATCACTCTGGGCCTGCCAGCCACAGGCCCTTCCAGCGTGAGTCTATCTCAAATTCTCCATCACTGAGGGCCAGCTTGTGTGTATACCCGACCATCAGGGGGCCTTATGGAGCTTTTCAGCTCGGTTGCATTTTAAAAAGAACCTTTTGAGACACAATGACTTACTGACGCAAGCAACCTCCTCTTGGAAATACAAATCTGAGGCTCCTGTTGATTTACGAGTCATTGGATTCTTTTTGTTTTACGATCGCACTCTCTCTCTTTTACTCTCTCTGTTTAAATAGGTGGCATCTGGCCAGCCGGATGGTGACAGGTTGGCAATGCCAGGCTTGCAGCCAGGAATGCCCATAACCACTCCTTTCCTGCCAGGTGCCCACCTGCCTTCTTACCTGGCGGCATCTACCTTAGAGCGAGACGCCAGCTCTGCACACAACACTTATCTTCAGCATATGGTGCTTCTGGAGCAGAACTCCCTTGTCACGGGTCAGTGTCAGTCATAAGTACTTACAGTATAGCTCTGATCTTACCAAGATTACAGATTTGTCAGTTGGAATTGAAAACTTTACTAGTAACGTTTAGTTATGAAAAATGTTACGAGGAAAACAGCAATCGTTTTGCATATTCAAAATTACTTTACTATAAATATAATTCCTGGAAAAGGACATTTATTATAGATGGTTTCAGCAGAAACGGCATAAACAAATGGCTTTTGTGGCCCATACTTAACTTCAGGTACACTGCAAAAAATTACTTAGTATCTGGCAACCGCAAGTGTCACTTTTATCATAAACCATTTAGACGCGTCTGCAGCAGACACTTATTTTGACAAGACACGTGATGCACATAGGTTCACTTGACATGCCGAACACATATTTTGAAAACGTACCACACACATGACGGGCTACATACAGGTTGTGACGAGCTTCGCATCAAGCGCCCTCAAAAAAGAAGTCACCGGCCGCCACTGGTACAAATATCTAAAAAAAAAAATTATCAAAATTCACACTGCAAAAAATTATTTTCAAGAAAAAAATTCTTAGTATTTTTATCTTGTTTTCAGTAAAAATATCTAAAAATTCTTAAATTAAGATGCTTTTACTTGATGAGCAAAACGAACCAAGAGAATAAGTCTAGTTTTTAAACCAAAAATATCAAAATAAAGTGATTTTGTGCATAAAACAAGCAAAAAAAAAATAAATCTGCCAATTTTTCTTAAACATTAAATTCAAGAAAGATTTTTTCTTGTTTTATTCACAAAATCACTTAAGTTTGATATTTTTGTTCTAAAAGCTAGACTTATTTTCTTGGGTCATTTTACTCATCAAGAAAAAGCATCTTAATTTAAGAATTTTAGATATTTTTACTGAAAACAAGACAAAAATAATAAGATTTTTTTACTAGAAAATCATTATTTGCAGTGCATTTACTTAATGAGTAAAATGACCTAAGAAAATAAGAAAAAAAATTTTGATAAAAAAAGATCAAATTTAATTGATTTTGTGCTTAACATAAGCAAAAAATGTGGAAATGGGGTGAGAAAAGTTTTCTTGAAATTTTCTTTAAGTGTTTAATAAAAAAGTAAAATTCCCATAAATGTGATATTTTTGTCTAAAATCTAGACTTATTTTCTAAGGTTATTTTGCTTACCAAGAAAATGCATTTTGATTTAAGAATTTTTTGATATTTGTACTTAAAATGAGACAATCTAGTTTTTAGACCCAAAATATCAAATTTAAGTGATTTTGTGCATAAAACATGCAAACAAATCTGCCAATGGGGTAAGCAAATTTTTCTTGAATTTTTCTTGTTTAAGAAAAATTTTCAAGATTTTTTTTGCTTACCGCATTAGCAGATCTTTATTTAAGAATTTTTAGATATTTTTTACTGAAAACAAGACAAAAATACTAAGAAATTTTTTTCTTGAAAATATTTTTTTCTCTGAACCATTATATGTGGGTGGGACAGGACCCACCCACTTTTTAAAACTAATAATATTAAGCCCACTCCCTTTTAATAATAACAGTAATAATTGTTCATACATCTGCATAAATCTGGTGAAAGGACATACTTAATTTAAACCAGTGTTGGTAAAATAAAGAGAATGTATCTAATAATAAATTTTAATTCGAACAATATTTGAAAAGCTCACATGCAAAATCTGCTAAACGCCACCTCCGTCAAAAATTTGTTAAAGATATTAACCGAATGCTTCCAGCATGCATTATACGTTTATCAAATACTTTTGCTTCAAATCCGCTTAAAGTGCGTCTTGCAGGTTAACCACCACTGTCGATTAATGGGTACATAAATCACTCAAGATATGTGTATAATTTTTAAAATGTCTCAAAAATGGTCTTAAAGACCACTTTTTTTACGTTTTTGGTATTAACGGTTTATTTACGCAATTCTGCGATGACGTCACGTTGGGGAGAAGTGAAGGAAGCCTCAGCCAGAGCCATAGAGATAGATGAGACATTTATTGCTGTTTAATACTTACGTATACAATTTGGAAATCATATATACATCGTAGTAAATATATAATGTGTTATACTGCAAAGTTACCATGATAATTATTATTTATGATATCTGTGGAAATAAATAAAACTTCGCAAATCTGCTGATTCGATCCATTCATGTCCTGACCACCAGGCTAGAGATTTTTAAACATCCTTAATCCACACTTACTAGTCTATCAAATAATATCTCAAATATATTGTTTTGTGAAATAAAAGAATGCTTTGTTATATTGTTTATGCGATAACGAATCACACCATCATTTTATACGCAGCAGTCAGCAGCTGCAGCACACTCGGATCCGACCGCATACATAATAAACAGGCGTTCAGCGGCTTTTTACATCACGACAGACTATGCCATTTGAGGAGGAACCGCTCATTGATCACCGTATTTTTATAAATCCTGTACATGTTTGGACCTGCCGAACAGGTTGAGGACTTTCATATACTTTGTTTAGCAGAGAGGTTGAGCAGTTTGACCAGCGGGCTGCGGGAACCGGACGCATATCACGCCGCCAGACTGTGTTAACTCGAAATGTATAACTATTATCAGATCGACCCACCGGGAACGTCCCGACTCTCTCGATTGCCATTCCGCTACTGGTTGTAAGAAAGTGAGTGCGTTTGGGTCGCTGGTCCCCGCGAACAGATGTGACGTGCCTCACTCACCTTCCAGGATTAGAGACATGCTGCCAAAACCGTTTGTGCTGAAGATCGCATAAAGTTACACCCATTTCAGGCAGGATCATCCCCCTCAAGCCAGCATGCACGAGTATGTTAATTGTTTGTTTACTTTCTACACGAAGATATGCTAACGTTATGCTATCTGGCTGTCTGTCTGCCTATCTCTCTATACTAGCCTATCCATCTGTCTGTCTGTCTGTCTGTCTGTCTGTCTGTCTGTCTGTCTATCTATCTATCTATCTATCTATCTATCTATTTATAATCTGCGCTATCAGAACTGTACTTTACTCGTCTTTCTATAGTCATTCTCAATGCTCTCAATGCGGCTTTGGGAAATTCTCTCCCCAGCGTGACGTCATACAGTGCGTTGTGGGGGAAAGGAGAATCATTGCAAACCGCTGTACTTTTTCATACTTTTTCGGGTTTTGTGATACCCAACAACATAAAATACAATGGATAACAGTTTAAATGTTTATTATCAACAAGCAAATTGCACAAATTCGTTGAAAAATTTTACCTGCAAATCGCCCTTTAAAGGGATAGTTTACCCAAACCACACAGCTTACGGTACCCATTATATAAAGTCAGTGGGTAACATCAACTATGTGTTTACCATCATTTATCAAAATATCTTCTCTTGTGTCCTCCAGAAGAAGGAAACTCGTACATGTTTTTTGGGGTGAACTATACCTTTAATCCTGGCCTCGGGTCATTCAGAAATACTGCTTTGTTGTAAGCAGTGTTCTTTGTTTACAAGAAAACATGTCATATGCACTTGGAAGGTATATTATATAACTGTTATCTGAATGTAAATAAAGCAGAAGTACAAAGAGGTCTTGTGGGAACAGCAGCATAATGATGATAATAATATACTTCATTGTTTTTTACAAGTAAACTTTACGAAGATTAATAAGCGACCGAGTCAGGGAGAAAATTAAATAATATAAACGAATGATATGATCCCTTTCATTTCTCACAGTGAAACAAATGGTCTGATATAAATGATAAAAATCTGTGTTGTCATTGAGGATGTATTGTAGAGCATCCACCAAAGGTTATGGAGAACCCTTTATAAATTGGATTAAATTTCTTTTGATACGCACTGAAAAAGGCTCATTTTAATCAAATTACTCATAGACGGTGTTAATTAGCCTCCTGATGTGCCGGGAATGATTTCATAAGAGGCAGGAGAGGGAGGGCAGCAATAAGAAGGGGTCAATACTCATTCTGAGAACAAGAGAGACGCCTCGCTGGCGCAGTCAATTCAAACTAATGATTTGTGCCATCACGGACCATCACTTTAAAGGGTGGATCTCTTTCCTCCACCCACTGTTATTGAGAGAAACGAACGAGTCCAGCGTGAACAAGAAGGTCAAGTCGTGGGGAGGGGCAGTGATTGAAAGTGTATCTGGAGTGCACAAACTAAATATATATGGCTGTTATTCTGGTGATCCATCATTGGGGTGTAGCATTGGAAGCAGAGATGAATGTGGGTGCGATTTTTAACTTTTGTTTATTTCACAGCTCTCCGTATTCCTCAAGTCTGATTGGCCGGTTCACAGTATAATAGTTAGATAATGACTGTATGTAGTAGTTTATAATTGTTTTTTAATTGATTTGAATTCAAATCAATATGATTTGCCTTCACATATATATTGACTTTGTACATTCCTCCGGTTATTGCAGAATAAGTGGGTTGAATCGAGTTCACCATGTTGCAAGTTTTGGAAATGTTATTCCTCTGAGAGCGAATGCAGATGAGGTGTTAATTAGCCTTTACCAGCACGAAGGGCTGAGCGTTAACCGCAGTCTGGTTTATAGTATAACCCAACGTCCATGTGTTTCGTCTCCAGGCCTAGGGGGCGTGGGCCTGCAGTCGCATCCCATCCACAAGCTTCGACAGCATCGGCCCCTGGGTCGCACGCAGTCGGCCCCTCTGCCCCAAAACGCCCAGGCCCTGCAGCAGCTGGTGGTTCAACAGCAACATCAGCAGTTCCTCGAGAAACACAAGCAACAGTTCCAGCAGCAGCAACTTCACATCAGCAAGGTACAGCGCTCTGTCTCCTCTTATCACCATGGCAACCGGCAGGATGTGCATTCCTTTTATGGTCAGAGCGGATGCATTGTGAAATGTGTTAAACTGTGCTTTTATTTGGTTGTTTAAAACTAACCAATTTACTTTATGGTAATTGCTTTGCTCAGTCAGATATTTAACATCTTACCTAGTGTACAATATGCAAATTCAAGTCTCTCATGTATAAAATACACTGTGCAATGTTGCAATATACACTGTTTTCAGTTTGAAAATTACTATACTATACTTCAGTTTTACTATAGTGAACTGTAATAAATTGTGGTATACTGTAGGGCTGCAACGATTAATCGTGTGTCGCATTTAAATGCCATTGAAAAGTCTGTGTTTCATGCGCTGCTTGTGCGTGTGCTATGGCGTTTTGGTCAGTGGAAAGTCCTTATCAATCTAACATCAGTGATATAAATATTCCTATAGACGTGGAATAGCGTTGGTTATGTTGCTACTTCTGTTGCACAAAGGGAGTTTCTGCACGAGAGCGCCCCCTGGCTTTGGGATGTGCCGGGATTTCACCGTAATTTATTAAAATTCATTAATTGAGAAAACACATATTTGCACGATTAATCGTTGCAGCCCTAGTATACTGTAGTATATTATAGTAATTACCTAGCTAGGGATAATGTATAGGCAACAGGTTGTTATCACATTGTGTCTTGATCACACTGTTGGGGCTTATTTCACAATAACAACCTGCTGACTGTACATTATCCTGCTTAGTACACAGCTATTTACATCATAAGGTTAGGTAAATATCGATTTTAAAATATTTTATTTGCTTATTTTTAACGAATGCAGCCCTTTTGCGAGGAAAATGCGTTTATTTCTGGAATTTTTTTAGATGTAAAATAAATCTTTGGTGTCTCCAGAGTACACATGTGAAGTTTTAGCTCAAAATACCATATAGATAATTTATTATAGCATTTAAAAATGGCCACTTTGTAGGTGTGAGTATTTTGGGTGTGTCCTTTTAAATGCAAATAAGCTATTTATATAAATACATTTATATTTAATTTTGGTGTAATATTAAACTGTCCCTGTCAAAATTATTTGCAGCATTCGGATTACCGTGTGTTATTAGCTTTGAGCTGCTGTTATCTCGGAAAAACATGCCTGCAAATGTCGCGACTGGCCAATCAGAATCAAGCATTCCAACAAGTTGTGTAATAATCTTTGTTAATGTACACTGTAGTGTTACTGTGACTATACTGAATACTATAATATACTTCTGTATTTATTTACTATAGTAAAGTATAGTTATTGTATTATACTTATTTAAAATCGTATTTAAGATCGTAAAGTGTATTGAATTGCAGTATACTGTAGTATATTAAAAGGCGACTAATTGTTTGCAGAATAAAAGTTTTTGTTTACATTATGTGGGTGTACTGTTTCTAATAATTATGTATAAATACACACACACACACACACACACACACACACACACACACAAACACACTCATAAACATGCATGTACAGTATATATTTAAAAATAAATATTTGCATGTATACATTATACATTTATATTATATATAAATATAGTATTTATTATATATTTTTTTCTTAAAATTATACATGCATGTGTGTGTGTTTATATATTATTTTTATATATATTTATACATAATTATTAGACACAGCACACCCACATATATTTTGTAAAACATTTTTGTTCTATAACCTTTATAGAAAAATTATTTTTTGTCGCGACTTTTTATTGGGCAGCCCTAGTATATTACAGTAATTACCACACTTTGTTAACGTATACTGTAGTTTTATTGTAAGTGTATTTATTACTGTAGTATTTAGTAAAGTGTAATAAATTCTAGTATATACTGTAATATAGTAGGTAAAATACAAAATTTTGTTAACCTATAGTATTACAGTAAGTGTAGTAAATACTGTAGTATACTTAAATATTAACTATAGTAAACTGTATTAAAATTTAGTATACTGTACTATTTTATAGTAATTACTACACTTTGTCAGTGTAAACTATAGTATTATTGTAACTACATTAAAACTATAATAGTATTAAATTTGAGTTAATTGCATTATACTTTTGTGTTTACTATAGTAAAGCGTATTAAATTGTAGTATATTATAGTAATAACAAATCTTTGTTAATGTATACTATAGTATTACTGTAAATATATTTAATATAGACTTTTTCAGTAGTAACAACATAAACAAATGGCTTTCGTGGAACAAAAGTAACTTCCGGTAAACTCCGAACAGAATTAAAGTCCTTTTATAGTAGTTTATTTCTGATAACGAGTGAAATAAACAACAAGTAGATTACCTTAGTTCAAATCATAGCTGAAGCGTATCAAAAACTAAACTTAGCTAATGTTACGGTGTAAAATGTGTACTATGAAATGTATGCAATCTTAACACTAGATCGGCTGCCAAACCCCAACAAATAGCGGTGATCCATGAAAGCCGTCTTCCCTCGTCTTTAGGAAACCAAAACATTTTTCAACAAGGTATTTGTTTAAGAGTTTAGTTTAGCAACTAGTCAGACCAATAAACAGAGACCGAAATTTAAGTTCCGCTCAGACGCGTCATCGCGTAACCACATGTGCGTACGATGAAACCGGTGTTATATTAGAGAATTTAGTAGTATACTGTAGTATGTTAAAAAAAACTACACTTTGTTAAAGTATTTAGTTTAGGCCTAGTGCATATATATATATATATATATATATATATATATATATATATATATATATATATATATATATATATATATATATATATATGAAGTTTTATATATATTACTAAAACTGTAGTAAAATTTACTATGGGAATGTTTAAAAATGCTATAGTATCTAAGAATTTTACTAAATTTTACGATATTAAATAGCCTACTAAAGTTAACTACAGTATTTGATCATGTTGGAAAGTATAAATAATTTACAAGAACTACTTCATGCTCTAAATAGAGTTAGTCAAAATATTTAATAAACAGACATGCAAGCAGTGTGCCATGTGTTTATTTTTTCTATGACAGCCGTTAAAATTCATTAAACCAGAAATCTGCAAGCACATGATGGGCATTTCTCTTCGTTCTTTCCTGGTCCGTGTGTGCTAACAGAGTGTGTGATAAGATCTCTAGAGATCACTGGTGTCGGGTCATTACCCTATAGGTTTTTTTTTATGCATGTGCTCTCCTTCCACCCACCACCACAAATGCACAGCATAGATTAGTTATGGGTTTAATCCATGCATGCATGCACACAGACAGTTGTTGCTGGAGTGAAATCACTGGGTGTGGATCAACAAATGCAGTGCTTCTGGGAATCGCTGCTTTTTACTTGGAAGATGTCAAAGGAATTTAATGCTTCTCAGGCATTTATGCAGTTTTGATGCATTCCTGTGTTTGAAAAGTTCTTGTGGAAAAGATCTTTGCATTTAAGTTTTCTCCAGATGCAACAGCAAAGATGGAGTTATATTGTGGTCTTCCTTCCAGAGGTTTTGCGATCATTGTAAAACATTATAAACATAATACGTTCATTATAAAACTTTGCCATTTACTTATCCTGAGATGCTCATATTTTAAGGAGTTTTATTTAGCAAGCTTTGAGGTTTATTTAGTGTGAAGGAAAACAAACTGTAGCTTGGCATCTGAAATGAGGACTTTAAGCAGACCTCTCTGCCAACCGGTAGTTTTGGCCGTGTGCTGGACTGAATGAATGTGCAAGTGAGCGTGGTGCTAAACTTTATTCACACTGTGGCTAGCACTCACCTTTCAACGCCCACCTTTCAGTAAATCGGTGCGGTACCGTACTGTAATTATTATTCATGACCCAAGCTGCGTCTGGCACAGTCTGAGCCGGGCCAGTGACAGAAAGTAAACTGCCTGAGAGGAGAAGATATGGAGAGGTAAAGCGAAAAAAAATATATGCTGTTTTATATTCACAGCTTTGGTGAACTGTTCAGAGAAAATTGCAAGTGGTAGACTTGTAGGTCTCGTATTTGGGAAGAGTGCTGGAGAGATTTTTAATGCCCAAAAACACACACACATACTTTCGGATACGGTTTCCTTTACAAAGACGGGGTCCTGTCATGCAAGGTGTAATTTACCTGTACCAAACATGCCCTCAGACACAGACGTGTTCACAGAGCTGATGGGAGAGATTTGGTTGCAGTAAGGGGGAGAAAAACAAAGGGGTATGATATGAAAAAAGCTTGTTTGGAATGAAGAACAGAGATGAGGCAACTGCCGAGCTCTCTGACGTCAATTATGTTCCCTCGGCTCTTTGCCAAGGGCCTGTGTTTTTACTAGACTCGAGTGTCTCTGTGTGTGTGTGTGTGTGTGTGTGTGTGTGTGTGTGTGTGTGTGTGTGTGTGTGTGTGTGTGTGTGTATGTGTGTGTACATGTGTGTACGTGTACTTGGGGGGGAGGGCAGGGCTAGGGTTGAGATCGCTATGGTGATAAGGGTTGGACACAGCTGTCACAGCGTGAACTTGGGCCAGGAGGAAAGAGGCCACTATAGGACACTATTCCTTCTCTAACTCCTCTACTCACATTGTTTCACTTTTTGGTTTCCAATGTTCCAGGAATGTTTTTTAGCGCAAATGTAGCTTTCATTGTGTCTTTTTGACATGCAATATTTGTGTTTGTGTGAGGTCGTGCTTAAACGAACAGTTAAAATAAGTGTTTTTGTGCAGTGAAACTTCCAGATATTATTCAAAATTTTGTCATATTATGATTGTGTAATTGTAAGTGTACTAATCTGATTGCACACTGCAAAAAATGATTTTCAAGAAAAAAAATTCTTAGTATTTTTGTCTTGTTTTCAGTAAAAATATCTAAAAATTCTTAAATAAAGATGCTTTTTCAAATTTAAGTGATTTTATGCATAAAACAAGAAAAAAAAATCTGCCAATGGGGTAAGCAAAAAAATCTAAACGTTAAATTCAAGAAAAATTCAAGAAAAATTTAAATACGCCATTGGCAGATTTTTTTTGCTTTGGTCTTAAAACTAGACTTATTTTCTTGGGTTGTTTTGCTTATCAAGAAAAAGCATCTTAATGTAAGAATTTTTTAGATATTTTTACTGAAAACAAGACAAAAATACAAAAAATGTTTTTTCTTGAAAATCATTTTTTGCAGTGCAATAACCAGCTTAAAGTTTGTAGGTTTCTGGTTTCAAGATATCATAAAGCTCTAAAATGAGACATTCAAAAGATTTTTGAGTCATGTAAACATATTAGGGAAGGGTGCACACAGAAAAGTTTGAGAACCACTTTCTTAAAGGAACAGCGCACCCAAAATAAATGTGATAACTTCATTTTGTGCAGCAAACTTCTGCACTGCAAAAAAATGATTTTCAAGAAAAAAAATCTTATTATTTTTGTCTTGTTTTCAGTAAAAATATTTTTAAAAAATTAAATTAAGATGCTTTTTCTTGATGAGCAAAACGACCCAAGAAAATTAGTCTAGTTTTTAGACCAAAATATATTTAAGTGATATTGTGCATAAGTCTTGAACATTTTTCTTAAACACTACATTCCAGAAAAATTCAAGATTTTTTTGCTTGTTTTATGCACAAAATCACTTAAATATATTTTGGTCAAAAAACTAGACTTCTTTTCTTAGGTCGTTTTGCTCATCAAGAAAAAGCATCTTAATTTAAGAATTTTTTAGATATTTTTACTGAAAACAAGACAAAAATACAAAAAATGTTTTTTCTTGAAAATCATTTTTTGCAGTGCAATAACCAGCTTAAAGTTTGTAAGTTTCTGGTTTTAAGATATCATAAAGCTCTAAAATGAGACATAATAACTTCAAAAGATTTTTGAGTCATGTAAACATATTAGGGAAGGGTGCACACAGAAAAGTTTGAGAACCACTTTCTTAAAGGAACAGCGCACCCAAAATAAATGTGATAACTTGTCATTTTGTGCAGCAAACTTCTGCACTGCAAAAAAAATTATTTTCAAGAAAAAATAATCTTAGTATTTTTGTCTTGTTTTCAGTAAAAATATCTAAAAATTCTTAAATTAAGATGCTTTTTCTTGATGAGCAAAACGACCCAAAAAAATTAGTCTAGTTTTTAGACCAAAATATATTTAAGTGATTTTGTGCATAAATCTTGAACATTTTTCTTAAACACTAAATTCCAGAAAAATTCAAAGATTTTTTTGCTTGTTTTATGCACAAAATCACTTAAATTTGATATTTTTGGTCTAAAAACTAGACTTCTTTTCTTGGCTCATTTTGCTCATCAAGAAAAGCATCTTAATTTAAGAATTTTTAGATATTTTTACTGAAAACAAGACAAAAATACTAAGAATTTTTTTCTTGAAAATCATTTTTTTGCAGTGCAATAACCAGCTTAAAGTTTGTAGGTTTCTGGTTTTAAGATATCATAAAGCTCTAAAATGAGACATAATAAATTCAAAAGATTTTTGAGTCATGTAAACATATTAAGGAAGGGTGCACACAGAAAAGTTTGAGAACCACTTTCTTAAAGGAACAGCGCACCCAAAATAAATGTGATAACTTGTCATTTTGTGCAGCAAACTTCTGCACTGCAAACAAATGATTTTCAAGAAAAAAAAATCTTAGTATTTTTGTCTTGTTTTCAGTAAAAATATCTAAAAATTCTTAAATTAAGATGCTTTTTCTTGATGAGCAAAACGACCCAAAAAAATTAGTCTAGTTTTTAGACCAAAATATATTTAAGTGATTTTGTGCATAAATCTTGAACATTTTTCTTAAACACTAAATTCCAGAAAAATTCAAGATTTATTTTTTTGGTTGCTTTATGCACAAAATCACTTAAATTTGATATGTTTGGTCTAAAAACTAGACTTATTTTCTTGGGTCAATTTGCTCATCAAGAAAAGCATCTTAATTTAAGAATTTTTTTATATTTTTACTGAAAACAAGACAAAAATACTAAGTTTTTTTTTCTTGAAAATCATTTTTGCAGTGTGATATTATTTAGAATTTGGTTATAGTATGATTATGTGTAAGCATACTAATCTGATTGCCATAAACGACTGAAAGTTTCTGGGTTCCCTTTCGAGGGAACTCGCGTTGCGTCGCCAACGCCGTAATGACATTTTGGGAAACCTACAGCGTGACGGCGTCTGAGTATGTAGATTAAAGTCGACCACTGGTTGGGTGCGACGTCATAAGCGGAAACCAGAGAGCATAAATAAGACCGAAAGGAGTGCCCACTTTTTTTGGCGTATGCCAAAGCGGGGTACAGGCACTCAGGAATTATTGTTTCCTTCTCAAGGAGCACCGTCTCGATCTTCTCAAGGAAAAAGGGTTACATACGTAACCCAAGACATTGCTAGTTTCAAGAAATCAGACAGCTCTAGAATAAAACAGCCATTGATGGCAGAATTCAAGAGATTTTTGAGTCACATACACATTATTTAGTAATAACTCTTGCCCCCCCGCCATTGACAAGTTATCTCGTCAATCCACAATACCGCTATTATCCACCAGGTGATGCAATTTATAAAACCCGGAAGTATCCCCCTCAAAAAAATGAACTTGGTTGGAGTCAGTTTTACTAAATAATTTCTTGTTCACTTTACTTAAAAAACACAAGTAACTGTATATAATTACTTTAACTTAGTAATTTCAACAAAAGACTGTGTCTTGTCAGCTTTACTTCAAAATTATTTGTTCAGCCAATATAACATTGTTGCGTAAAAGTAACAGATTAATAAAACCAATACAGACTTGCATCTCATTGGCTGATGATGCTGCAGTGTATTATTGTAAATTGTTGTTCTGGCACCCTCTTGCAGAAGTGTAGCACCATTAGATAGGTACATGAGTAATAAGTGGGCAAGTATGAGTCAATGAACTTGTTCTGATATATTTTAGAACAAAACAAACCAACAAACGGGTTGAAATGTAACATTGCATTTCAAATATGTTTGTGAAATGTTTGATAAACTGTAATTAAATAAAGGTTGTATTGAGCAGCTGCACTCTGATTGATTGATTCGTTGTTATGGAGTTATTAAATTATTATTTTTAATTTAGTTTTTATCAATTAAATGTTTCATAATAGTGACTTTACTAGGATTTCTTTAGTCCATGCAACATTTAAATTGTCAATTTTACACAAACTTTTTTAGTAAATACAACTTACATTTTATTTGTTGACATTACTTAACAAAGCTATGTGGAACCCACTTGACGAAGTTTTTTTTAAGTAAATCCAACGTTTTATTTTTTTGAGTAGAGCAAACAGCTGTTTGTTGGTCTGAGTTTGAGGATTGCTCTGCATCTGATCTCTATCAAAGTCCTTTACAAAAATTGAATTATCTCAGCTTTTTGCTCAAAATTTTGTGTTTTTGAAGAAACCTACCCATATTTGAGAGGTGATAAAAAGAGAACAAATAAAGGAAAAATTTTATTTAAAGCAGAGGGTCTGTTCTTTTATTTAATATATTGTATGTTTATATATTTAAAAAAGAGCATTTTCTGTGAGGCATTAAACTTTTGTAAAAATCATGAAAAATGCTGGCGGGGAAAGAGTTAAGCATAATACAAATCATGAATGCTTTCTACATGTGCTCTTAAAGAAACAACGCATCCAAAAAATTATTTATAATTTGTCAGTGTCAAACTTGTATACATGCATCAGAACATTCAGATATTATTTAAAATTGGTCTTTTTATGATTTTAAGTAAATGTAAATACAGTAAATTCATTGTCATGATCGGGCTTAAAGTTTCTTGGTTACATTTTTCAAGAAATCAATGATAATCAATCAATGCCTAAATTTTTGATTCATCTAAACACATTATTTAATATCAAGTGTAGCATTATTTATGCAAAGTGGTGTCCCAAACTGCACCAATCAAAAAGCTAAGCTTCATTCTTCTAGCGTGCACTATTACAATTAAATTCATCACAATTAATCACTATCCAAAATGTCATAATCATGACAGCCCTAATCTTCGGATGAATTATGATGTCGATATCTGTCTCCCTGCCTCTTAGATGATGGCTAAGCCGAGCGAGCCGAGCCGACAGCACGAGAGTCACCCGGAGGAGACCGAGGAGGAACTAAGGGAACATCAAGGTCTGTGCGACTCCACCGAGAGTCTTCCTCATGGGGTCACCATCAAACAGGAACCCCCGGACGAACAGGGTGAAGAGTTCCAGCAGAGAGATAGACAAGCTGAAGAAGAGATGCTCTTTAGGCAGGTAAGGATGAAAGAGATGGGGAAAGTGTCCGTCTCTCGTGAGAACACATTTAAGGTACAGTGAAAAGCATATTGAGTACCAGAAGGGGGCAGCACGGTGCTCATTTTTCCAATGCAATTCTGTACTTTGGTTTGTGGTTTGAAACCAGCAGATATTTCCCAATACTATAGCATTGGTGGCATTGTGAAAAGTGGGCATTAGTCTTCTGTCGCTTACCCAACTGTAGACATATATGTGCCATGTCTATAATGTCCTAGTATAATGATGAGATTAGGAGCATCAAAGTCATTTCACATTAATTTCAGTAAAATCTCAGTAAAATAATGAAGCTAGCAACCCCAAAGTCATGGGTTTGAACACACTTCTGATCATCTTTTCTTCTGCAGGACCGTAATAATTGTAGCATATAAAGCATTGAATATATTGTAAATACCTTTAGATAAAAGCATCTGCCAAATGCATAAATGTAAATGTCTCAGCACAAATCATAGCAAATACAAAAAGACAATTTTAAGTAGCTGTGCAGACAGTAGTGTGCCTCTTTCATTGATGTTCAAACAAAACAGGTGAATAAAAGTCTTTCTCTAACCCGCGGTGGATAATATGACTTAATTTGTTTTGAATCTGTTTATTCAAGCCCGAGCTGCTTTTACTAAATGAGCAGGAGGGAGGCCACTTGTGCTCGACGAGATCAATTAGGTCCGGTTCTCTTTCTTCTTAATGGGCCGCAGGGGTTTGATCTCCTATAGACGCCCTCTGCATGCATTCAAGCTTTGAAATATTCATCAGCAGAACTGAAGCTTGTGCCTCGCTGCCTCACGCATTGTCAGTTAATGACTTAACAACCAGGGTTTTTTAGGCACCACCTAAGGAAACATTGTTTTCGAGCTGGGAGATTTGCATATAACCAAACAAATGTTTATTGACTACAATATGTAGAAATGAAACCAGACATCAGTTTTATTTTATCAACCAACCACTGAGTAGGATTTGTAAGATATAGATGGAGGCAAAGGAAGCATCTATACAAAAAATCTGTCTTAGTAGCATTTTGTCCTTAAAGTACATTTGATTCCTTCCTGCCTCTATTCAAATGCCTGTAAAGTCAGCTTTTCTTAAAAAGGTGCAATGTTTTTAGGCACAATCACAGTCTTGCAAGTGTCGTTTGCCTCGACTTAAGTGGAATGCATTGAGTGCCACCTGCTGGTTACTTTTATAACTTCTTTAATAACCTTTGCATTTATGCATTTGGCAGATGCATTAATCCAGAGTGAATTGAAGTGCATTCAGTCTATAAAATTAATTGTTTTCTTATTTAGTTTTGCATGCAGTTATTTATTTATTTTGTCCTTTTTATAATGTTTTTTTAAAGCTCATTTATTAAAGTTGAACTTTGTTTGGTCTCCGAACAGCAAGCTCTCTTGTTGGAGCAACAGAGGATTCATCAGTTGAGGAATTATCAGGCATCTATGGAGGCGGCCGGTCTGTCCGTGACGTTTCCAGGGCATCGGCCTCTGTCCAGAGCACAATCCTCTCCAGCCTCAGCAACCTTTCCCATCGTGGTGCAGGAACCGCCTGTCAAACCACGCTTTACCACCGGTCAGTATGTGGTTATAATTTGTCCTAGACTCATTTCAACCCAAAATCAAAAGAAAAAATATAACGCCATTGTGATCGAGTTTGTATTTTCTGTATTAGTAAAACACTAAATTAAAGGCTGAAAAACAAATACTACAACGTTTGTTGAGAAAGCATTGCGAAAAAATTATCTTCTTACTTAGTATTTTTGTCTTGTTTTCAGTATAAATATCAATAAATTCTTAAATTAAGATATTTTTTCTTGATCAAAAATGACCTAGGAAAATAAGTCTAGTTTTTAGACAAAAAATTTAAACTTTAGTTTTAACTTTTCTTATTCAATTGCCATATTTTTTTGCTTGTTTTTAAGCACAAATTGGCTTAAGTTTTATATTTTTTGTCTAAAAACTAGACTTGTTTTCCTTGGTCATTTTGCTTATCAAGTAAAAACATCTTAATTTAAGAATTTTTAGATATTTTTACTGAAAACAAGACAAAAATACTAAATAAGGAATAAGTACACTGCAAAACATTCGTTGGAATTAGTATTAGTCTTAGTATAGTCTTAGTATTTTTGTCTTGTTTTCAGTTAAAATATCTAAAAATTCTTAAATTAAGATGCTTTTTCTTGATGAGCAAAAAATCTTGAACACTTTACTTAAACACTGAATTAAAGAAAAATGCAAGAAAAATTTGCTTACCCCATTAGCAGTTTTTTTGTGTGTGTTTTTGCTTGTTTTATGCACAAAATCACTTAAATTTAATATTTTTTGGTCTAAAAACTAGACTTATTTTCTTGGGTCATTTTGCTCATCAAGAAAATCATCTTAATTTAAGAATTTTTATAAATGTACTGAAAACAAGACAAAAATACTAAGAATGTTTTTTCTTGAAAATCATTTTTTGCAGTGTATGCACGACTCACACATTCAATCATTGCAAAAAAATGACTTTCTTATATAGTATTTTTGTCTTGTTTTCAGTAAAAATATAAAAAAATTATTAATTAAGATGCTTTTTTCTTGATAAGCAAAATGACCTAGGAATATAAGTCTAGTTTTAGACCAAAAATATCAAATTTAAGTGAATTTGTGCTGAAAAACAAGCATAAAAATATGTCAATGGAATAAGAAAAAAAATTCATTTTCTTGAATTAAGTGTTTATGAATAAAGTAAACTTATTTCAAGAACATTTTTTCTTATTCCATTGGCAGATTAATTTTGCTTGTTTTAAGCACTGATTTACCTAAAGTTTATTTATTTTTTGTTTAAAAACTTGACTTATTTACCTGGGTCATTTTGCTCATCAGGAAAATACCTAATATCTTAATTTAATAATTTTTTTTAGATGTTTGACTGAAATAAAGACAAAAATACTAAGTAAGAAGGTCATTTTATGCAGTGATGCAATAGAAGAACCAGTTTTGGTTCCTCAAAAAAAAACATTCAGTCCAAATTTCTTAGAAGAACCATTTCTTTCATACCTTCATTGTCTACAGAACCTTTTTTTACTACAAATAAGCCTGTTAAAGGTTCTTTATGGAACCATTCAGCCCAAAAAATTATTTTATGGCACCGTGAAGCACCTTTTATATTACCTTACATAACTTCTATAATTAAGGTCTGTGTGTCTTCATCTGTATTTACCCCTAAAATGCACCTGATCTTCGCAGGTCTGGTGTACGACACGCTGATGCAGAAGCACCAGTGCATGTGTGGAAACAGTAACATACACCCCGAACACGCCGGTCGCATCCAGAGCATCTGGTCACGCCTGCAGGAGACGGGACTGCGCGGTCAGTGTGAGGTACGGCAGCTCACCTCTCACATCTGTCCACACAAACAGGCAGATTTAGCTTCTATCTGACAGTTTCATATTAGTTATTTTGGCAGGTTAAATAGTTTTCTCCCCAGTCAGTAGAAGGCGCTGTTTAGCCATCACAAATACAGCCACACAGCCATGTTTGAAGAAACTTTATGAATAAAGTGAGGAACACTTTACTCATTGCAAATGCTTTCAATACAACTGAACTGAACGGTGATTTCCAGCGGTGACCAAAAGACTGGGTTCACTGACTTTACAAGTTTGTGCAAATGATCCAATTAAAGTTAAATATGATCAGCTCACAACACTTTTTACCATTTGTGAATCAGAATATCTTCCTTTGAAATTGGCCAAAAAACGCGTATTTAGGTCCTGTCTGGCTCCGCTTATCTCTTCCTCCACCTGCTGAGGGTCATTCCTGAACTCTCTCATCATTTTATTCGCTTCGATCAGCGGTGCCTAATGGCTCTCTCGCTGGATCTAATCTCTCCTGCCACGCTGGCTCCGTTGCGTCAGACCGGTTAGAGGCGGTCGCGTAGCTGCAGACTTTGTTTTCTTCCAAACAAACATGTCAACAAGCACAACAATGGCTCTCTCTCTCTCCCTCCAAAGTTTACTCGGTGGTGGGGATGTTTATTGTTCTGGAAGATGGAAACACTGAATTTGGCCTCAATTAAAGGCAGTCATGACTCTAATACCCCCTAATCTACAGCAGGGGGGCCCTTAAAGAGAACAGGGTTGTTTTAAGCCGCCGCCAGCCAGCACCGGGCCCCCGCGGGGCCTCTCTTTAACTGCCCCTGCTGTTAAATATGAGAGGTAGTACGTCCTGTTGCAGGTGTCACCTCGACTTCCACCCCGCGGCTGGCGTCTGCTCCGCGCAGAGCCGGGTCCCACAGGTGGGCAGGGCCGCCTCCCGCTCGCACGGTTTGGATGGTTTGTGTCTCAGGGGCCAGAGCTATTAAAATGGGAAAATGACATTATTGCAAATCCAGCAGCTCAGGAACCTCTGAGGGCCGAAGTCTTTGTTCTGCAGGCATGTGGGGCCCAGCTCGGGGTGGGTGGTGTTGTGGACGGGGGGCTGTTTTAATTCTGCTTTGCCAACTTTAGACTTTAGTATAGATGCCATATAACAATATTACGAATGAGTCTTGTTAATCATGATGATTGATAACAACGCTATGAGGGGTAGACATGCATTCGATGTATGTTACAAATGTGTAATGTGTATTTTCCAGAAAAATTCTAGTTGTTGATTCATACTAAAATGCTTTTGTTGCATAGTTGTGTTTGACACATGAAAATGTTTTGGGTTACGTATGTAACTGTTGTTCCTTGAGAAGGGAACGAAACGCTGCGTCTCCCTTGCCATACTTCCTGCGTCACTGTAACGCCGTCTTTGGCAATATTTCAGATAGCGAAATACTTCCTGGATCCCGTGTCACCCTGTCTTTGTCGTTAAGCCTCACTATTGGTTGAATTCTATATACACATTCAGACGCACTTACCCCTGGGGGCGTCCACAAATTGTCACTGCAGTGACACAGCGCGAGTTCCCTCGAAAGGGAACTGTAACAATGTATCTTTGAAGAGGTAACACAATGTAACCTTGCTCTCATTTGAAATGTGTCCCCACATTTAGTCCTTGAATTTGAGGGTATTGGACCTGGAAAGTCCTTGAAAGGTCCTTGAAATTGAAGTTAACTAAGGTGTGGGAACCCTGACTTTTAATAAACGTAGTCAGGGTCATAGGTGTTTTTTTCTAAAAGAACATAGCGTGCAACATGTCCATTAAAATTGATAATGCACTGTTATTTTATTTTTTTTGCAGTGTATTCGAGGCAGAAAAGCCACTTTGGAGGAGTTGCAGACGGTGCACACCGAGGCTCATGTGCTGCTGTACGGCACAAACCCGCTCAGACAGAAACTGGACAGTAAGCACACACACACAAACACACACCTGGCGAGCCACGGGCTGAAATTGAATTGATTTTGTGAATGAATTCATTGTTGTATTTCTTTCCCTGTGACTGTTGGAGCTGTTATTAGCTCGCGTAACACTGCGCCTGGACTGCAATTATCCACATTATTCATCCATCTGTAGCCAGATCCGCTTAAAGCGTGTTTCCTAAACGCTGCTGTTCACTTCAGTCTTTCTGTCTTTATCATTTTTTTGGCCCGTTGTGTTATATAGCCCTCCTATGATACTATTGGCAGCAGAAGAATACGCTTGTCAGTTCTGTTTTAGAAATCTGAATACATTTATATTCACACACAGTTTGCTTATAAACAAATGCTGCTTTTCCACTGCATGGTACGGCTCGGTATGTATCAGTTTTGGGGGGACAGTCTCTAATATCTGGTGCTTTTTTAGTACCACCTTGGTTGAGCCGTATCGATACTAAAACATGATATGAACTCTGCAGATCACTGATTGGTCTTAAAATCGTCACTATCAGCATCATTGCTAAATGCCAGATTATCTTACCCTTGGGCACCATCAAGCAAACAAAGTGAAAAAAAAAACTCTATTATTATTTCAGCAATGGAAAACATCCACATGCTGACAATCAAGAACACATTTCCATCGATATAATCCATTGCTCCTGTGTTGTACTTTTTTTTTGTCGCGTTTATGATGATGTCACAGCAATAGAGGTGGCGCAACTGTAATGTTAAGTCTGTAATCCCACCCACTTTGAAGCGGTACTTAACTGCAGTTGAAAAGCAAACCGAGTTCGAAGAAAGTTGTGTCGAGCCTAATCGTGAGCACCAAAAATGACAACGACATACTCCTGCGTGTTCCTGATTGGTTGAGCAACCCAAAAGGTCGTGGGGTCGATCCCAGGGATCTTGTTATGCACTGTAAGAAGTTTTTTAAATTAAAGAGTCTGCCAAATGCACAAATGTACCTGTAATCCTGTGCTGTGTGAACTCGTGGACTGCAGTTCTGTCACGTCATATCATGCAAAAGAATAATGTTGACTTCCTGTAACTCACAGATATGAAATATGTATAGAGCAACATCTTTAAGTGTCCTGTGGCGATTATTTACTTTATTTGTGTCTTTGCCACCTTCCAGCATGCCAAACTCTTAGTTTCCCCATCAGTCATGGCCTTGGTCTGAGCTGTCCATCACAGTCGTCACCGTAAAAACCACACATGTAGTTTTCCATGACATCATTGAAACACATTCTCAAATGATATGCCCGCTTTCACGCTTGCAGAGTATAGAGAACAGAGATCGAATTTTGGATTTCTCGTTCTGCATTTTCTACCTTTTGAGGTTTATCTGATCGAGTCTGGTTATTCAGGGATCATTTGGCGCAGAGTTATTTTGTGTTGCATCACTTGCGTGTGGGTTTTAAAAACAAGGCAATTGTAATCAATCGATGTTTTGCCTCATTGAGAAACATTGGATTACTGGAAGTTTGTTAAAAGGTTGTACACCAGTAACCAGGGGTGCACTTGAGGATTTTAGCTTGACATTTTGTGTCCTTATATACTCGGCAGATAAGTGCATAGTGGCAGGTGGTCCATTTGTGCTTTTCTTTACATTTAAATATGCATTTTGAAAGACGCCGACTTGCAGTGCACTTAAACTACACATTATTTGTGTCCCTTGGATCAAACCTGTAAATCTTGGGTTTGTAACGCAATGCTCTACTAAGTGAGCAACTAAATGTTCAATATTGATGCGCATTTGCAAAAGGGACATCAAGTGATGAGATGGGACATCGAAGAGGTTGAGTACCTCAGATATTTTTACATAAAAACCTATAGAGTACACTTACTTAGTGTTTTGTCTTGCTTTTAGTACAAATATCTAAAAATTCTTAAATCAAGATGCATTTTCAGACAATAAATATCAGTTTTAATTGAATTTCTGTTTAAAACATCAAAAAAATCTGCTAATTGGGTAAGAAAATATTTCTTGATTTTCTTGCACAATAACAAAAATGACTTTCTTAGTTAGTATTTTTGTCTTGTTTTAAGCACAAATGTCTTAACATTCTCAAGTCAATATGCTTTGTCTTGATGAGCAAAATAACCTAAGAAAATAAGTCTAGTTTTAAGACAAAAAAATCTAATTTAAGTGAATTTCTGTTTAAAACAAGCAACAAAAAATCTGCCAATGGAAAAAATGCAAAAAAATTTCAAGAAAAAAAATTCTTAGTGTTTTTGTCTTGTTTTCAGTTAAAATAAAAAAAAAATGTAAATTAAGATGCTTTTTCTTGATGAGCAAAATGACCCAAGAAAATAAGTCTAGTTTTTAGACCAAATATATCAAGTTTAAGTGATTTTGTGCATAAAACAAGCAAAAAAATCTGCCAATGGGGTCAGAATTTTTTTCTTGAATTTTTCTTGAATTTAGTTTTTAAGAAAATTGTTTAAGATGTTTTTGCTTACCCTGACAGATTATTTTGCTTGTTTTATGCACAAAATCACTTAAATTTGATATTTTTGGTCTAAAAACTAGACATATTTTCTTTTGCTCATCAAGAAAAGGCATCTTAATTTAAGAATTTTTAAATATTTTTACTGAAAACAAGACAAAAATACTAAGATTTTTTTTCTTGAAAATAATATATATATATATATATATATATATATATATATATATATATATATATATATATTTTTTTTTTTTTTTGCAGTGTGTAAGCAAAAAATCTTGAACTTTTTTCTTAAACACTTAATTCAAGAAAAATCCAAGAAAAATTAGTTTATCCCATTGGCACATTATTTTTTTTTTTTTGCTTGTTTTATCCACAAATTCACTTAAATTTGATAAATTTTGTCTAAAAACAGATTTATTTTCTTAGGTTATTTTACTCCTCAAGAAAAAACATCTTGCTTTAGGAATTTTTAGATATTTGTACTGAAATCCAGACAAAAATATTAAGTAAGAACGCTTCTTAGTATTTTTGTCTTGTTTTAGTAAAAATATCAAAAAATTCTTAAATTAAGATTCTTTTTCTTGATGAGCAAAACTACCCAAGAATATATGTCTAGTTTTTAGACCAAAATATACAATTTAAGTGATTTTGTGCATAAAACAAGCAAAAAAATCTGCCAATTCAAAATCTTGAACTTTTTTATTAAACATTAAAATCAAGAACAATTTGCTTACCCCATTGGCAGATTTTTTTGCTTGTTTTATGCACAAACTCACTTAAATTTAATTTTTTTGTCTAGAAACTAGACTTATTTTCTTGGGTTGTTTTGCTCATCAAGAAAAAGCATCTTAATTTAAGAATTTTAAGATATTTTTACTGAAAACAAGACAAAAATACTAAGATATTTTTTCTTGAAAGTCATTTTTTGCAGTGCAATTTAGATTTTAAGAAAAAAAAATTCTTACGCCATTACACTACCGATTATTATTATGATTATGATTATTATTATGAGTATTATTATTATTATTATTATTATTATTATTCTTGTTTTATGTACAAATGCACTTAAATTTGAATTTTTTTTTCTAAAAACTAGACTTATTTTCTTGTGCATCTTGATTTAAGATTTTCTGATATTTGTACTTAAAACAAGACAAAAATACTACGTAAGAAGGTAATGTTTTGCAGTGCAACTGGTTGAGGTTTGAGTCCCAGGGAAGACACATTATTGTTTGTGTTGAATAGCTTTGAAGTTGTTTAGATAAAAGCATCCATAAATATAACACAAATGTTTTCTCTCTGTCTGTCTCGATAGGCTCGGTGACACCCATGTTCGTGAGACTGCCATGCGGCGGAATCGGGGTGAGTTTCTTTCTTTCCCGTGTGTAAATAACAGCCCTGTTTGTTCTTCCTTCCCCCCCAAACTTCAGCGGCAACAAAAACTGTTGCTTTCCTCTCTGCAGAGCGGGTAATTGTGTCCAGATGTTTTCTATAAACAAGCTGTGTGTGGGGTGTGTGTGTGTATGTGTGTGTATTCTCCAGTGATGAAGATGATGAATGAATGGATGGATTTGTTCTTCAGAGCGGAGTGGACAGTGTCAGCCGCACTCTTTCACAGCTATGAAACAGGAAAAGCTCTTCCTCATATCTCTTTATTCCACCGTCATCTTCCTCATGGATTAGGTGATGGATTTAGACCGCCGTGAGGGGTTTCGTCCTAATAAATGTAGAAATAAAAAACAGACAGCATGATCTTTTGTTACATCAAAGGAAATCATTAGAGAGGGAAAACAGCAATTATTTTAGTCAGGATTTCTTATGAACAATAGTGGAAGTAGCTTAATGTGCTGAAACCCATTTGTAGGTTGATTCCCCCTTAAAAGATTAGTTAACCTTGTGGTTTAGCAAGGTGCAGAAATGACATCCTTTACTGTTTAACCTGTCTTATGGGTTAAAACACAATACTGGTTTAGGCTGGTTTTGGAATATCTGTACTAACAATTTTTTCAAATTGTTAAATTAATTCTTCAGATTTGTAACTTCTCTAACATCATTGTAAAATGGTGGTGGTGTGTTGGTAACATGGACGAATGATTTGGTCAAATTTTCAAAATTTTCATACTGTTGTTGTCACAGGTTTGGTGCAATTGTCATCATAAATGGTTAATAATGTCACCTTGGTTTCTCTCCTTATGTAATAAAGGAGACATTTTTTATATAAATTTTTATGTGATTTCAAACTAGTATTGTGTTGATTACTTATTTTGTGTTGTTCATTAGATCACGCCGATTGCTGTTATTGTAATTATTTATAGGTATATATTGTAGTAGTATGTTAAAATTATAATAATAGATTATTTGCATTTCTTTTGGGAATATCATTGGCTATGTTTACATGCACAAAATTTGGTCAAATGTTACGACAATACAGTTTACATGCATCCTAAACATTGCAATCTGACTAAAATGTTTGTTTACATGTAAATTCTATATAAACCGAACCAAACGTTTGCGCAAACGCACAGCCAGGGTTGCCAGATTCACGTATCAAAACTATCCCAATGGAAATTCAAAACTAGCCCAAAAGCATCCCAATGACTTTTCTAAGCCCAAATACCAATAACTAATCAACGAAATCCATTCATCTTTAACCCGCAGAAAAGAAACAACTGGTGGAAACAATTTAAACAGTAGCTCAAATCTAAACTTAAAAAAAGCAGAAGACTTGGCAACGCCATGCTGCGGACAGCATCTCTGATCGAGTTCATGCTTTATCTCTGGATAAAAGTCAAAGCTGAGTTGGAGAAAGTTGTTCTTAAGAAGTTTTCAGATATATGCAATGAAAACCAAATTTTGGATTGTGTAGCCTAATGTTATAAAAGTACACATGAATGCTGGAAAAAAAGTACAGCGCGTAACCCCATTACCTTAATAATGCGTGTTGCCATTGCGTGTTTCTGTGACGAGAATCATATGATACATAAATAGGAGGTAAATATAAGGCGTGAACTTGAGCACAATTGTTCTGCGCATGTGCGCAATGTATTTTTGCTTTGTGATACTACGATTCACGCGTTTACATGCGTACTTTTCTCCTGCTGATTGGATCACAGATCGGAGTACACCACCCCTTTTAATACGATCAAAATTTGCATCTGATCGACCTCAGTCATGTTGATTAAAGTGTTTACATGAAGGCTTTTCAATACGATTGAGCCATCAATACGATTTGGTTGCATGTAAACGTAGTTAGTGTGCACACAATGAAATATTTACACCGCTGATACTATTTTTGTTGATGTAGTGGGTTGGATTTGGTCTTGTAGGTGAAAGTGTCACACTTTGTAAGTATGTGTGTGTTAGTTTAGACACGGGGTGTGGGGGGGTGGGCTGATAAATGGCAGGAGGCGGTCTCGTCTGGCTAAAGTCGCAGTCTTTGAGTAAAATAGTGAGAAACAGAGGGGCTCTGGACTCTTTTATGGAAATGGAACAAAATTGTTGTCTTCCTGCATCTCTACAGCGAGTCTGCACTATGAAAATTAGCCTGTCAGAGTGAAGATAAACTGTGCTTGTTCATTCCAACACGCTCCCCAACCCTGCTAAGACCTGTGCCCCCCCAAACATCCATCTCTTTTTACCACATTTATACCTTAAGCAGAACTAGAGGCACAAGTGTTTCTTGTAAGGCTTCATTTCTTATCACCACTGCATGGTAATTTTGTCAAATTTTTAGGTAATTTTGCAAGCCAGACTAATTGACATAAAGTCTGGTGCATATTGTAGCTTTTTATTAAATAAATAAATTTGTTCACCATTCCATCCGTTAAGAAATACAAATCTGTGGATATTTGCAACTTTTCATAATTCATTATAATACATACTTGAGCACTTTCGATTCTTGAATACCTATAAAGCCACAATATGTGTTATTATGAAATAGCAACCTCTAGTGGTAAAAATCCTACATATTGTGCCTTTAATAAAGATAAATTTTGTGCCGAAAGATGCTAGATTGGTGATGCTAGTGGTACATAAATGAGACAACTGTGGAGCATTTTAAATCAGTCTCTCATGAGTTTCCAGTTAGGGTAGGATGCTGCCTAGACTACAGCTGACTCGATTTTAAAACAGAGCCATTGTTAAATATTTCACTATTTTATAAAGTCATACCTTTATATGCATTCACAGATGTCTTGGTTGAGCCTTAAATGTCCACAAACCCTCAACGAACCCTACATTACCTTCTTATGTTCTCACACTTTTGTTTCATTAGCTCACTCTATCTCTCTCTCTCTCTCTCTCTGCCCCAGCTTATTCTTGTTCTGTTTTTCAATTGATTTTTCAATTTAGTTTTTCTCTCTCATAAATGCAACAAAGTAATTTTTGGCAAGGCTTGAAAAGATGGGAGGTTTGCCACAATGCCATTAAACAGTCATGCCATTGATAAATGGATGGATAAGATGCATGTTAAGGGAAACCCTGAGCTGGTTAAATTCCTTCAGACTGCTGCCGAAGATTTCCAGATTTCTTACTTTCCCCTCGTTGTCTCATTTCATCTTGTTGTTTTGTTAAGTGCATCACTAACCACCTCACAAGAGATGTAGACCCTCCTAATATTCCTTCTGCTTGAATGTTTGAAGCTCTTAAACAGAAATTACTTCAATGTTCACGGGAGGTTTATTGAAAACTGCAATGCAAGTAGAGCGTGTCGTAAAGAGGAAAAGGGATTTTATTGGCAGTCGGCTGGAGATGCTCAACGTGAGCGTTTATGTAATTGTCACTGAGAAACGAGTTATTCTGTACAATGACGTTTTTAGGTATTAAAGAAACTGTAATGTTCTGGTGACAGGGCATCATTATGAATCTTATTGCTCTTACTAGTTTTCCTGGTGATAAATGCACAAAGTTTCTAAACTATTGAGAATTGAACTTAATGTGTAGTGTTTATAGTAGAATTAGTGAAACGCTGTTTAAAAATGATATTAAAGTGTTCTCAATTTGTCACATCACAGAAAAAATGTGTTATTACCACCAAGCCAAATTTAAATAATTAAAAAAACACGAAGTAAATAAAAAAGTTATCAAAATCTTGGGGGAAAAAGGCCAGATTTTCTGCTCTTAAACGCTGGGGGCGTGTCCGCTGTCAGATCTGAAACCACGCCCACTCACGGGAAAGCTGCCATCCCTTTTAAAGGAAAACACCACTGTTTTTTTATATTTTACTATGTTCTTACCTAAGCGTAAAAAAATGAATACTTTTTTTCAATGCGTGCACTAAATCTTTGTACAGCGCGTCGTGAATGTGTTAGCATTTTTATCAGCTTCAAAAATCGCCATGTTTTATTTTGTCCCAACATACAGGGGATTTAAATTTTTATTTTGTGATTTCAGTGTTAAGTCAATGTGAAGACGCGTTGACTCACATCTGGAGGTATTGTTAGCATGGCGCGGTAGATGCGATTCTGCCTAATTCGTGTATCTAGTTCGCGCAAATTAAGCGCTGCCGTGGGAAACGCGCGAGTTGAAAAATATTCAACTATGGTGGAAAAATCTGCCGCGTTAACCAGTCAGGAGCTTGCTCTTATAGTGACATGATTACAGGAAGCGAGCAAAGTCCCAGAAGCCACTCCAATGACGCAAATTTCTACGTGAATGTCTTGATGAATAGAATTTCACGCGCGGGTTTCACGTGTGAATGAAGCGAGGAAACTCAAAATGTTCAAGTGGCAAACTAGACACGGTAGATGCGAATTTGACGCCTCAAACACATCTGGTGTTAAAAGGAATTAATGGTGCTAGGCTAAATGCTAACACATTCACGACGCGCTGTACAAAGATTAAGTGTACGCATTGAAAAAAGATAGGTATGTATTAATTTGTCTAAGTTGAGGTACGGACATAGTAAAATTTTGAAAAACAATGATGTTTTCCTTTAACTTTCAAATACGTTACAACCTGAATGGATGCGTGTGTTATGTAAGGGGCGGGGCCATGCTCGGTGGGTCCATTGTGCGCAGAAATGTGGAAAAATGGTTTAACTGTGTAACTACACCAATCAATTCTACACGTTTCAGCAATACATTTCTTACATTTATAATGTGGTTAGAAACGATTCTCTGAAATGACTTCGCATGTGAATTCCTGTATAAGATGTCTACATTCTCTACTCCTAGGCAAAACCAGCACTATGTTTAGGGGATTGTAGATGTGTTGTGTGGTTCCTGTGGTGTTTTGAATGGTTGTTAGATGGATCTTTACTGGATCAAGTTTAAGGAGCCCATCCACAGGTTTCTGTGACATTCTGGTCTCTAGATATGACGCGTTTCCTCCTTTCCCGCATAGTCCACTCTATGAAATTGGACCGTTTTACTGATTTCCAGATAAAAAATAAGTCTTACTGCTTAGAAAATAAAAATACATCTGCTTAGCAAGACACAATATTTGAGGTATCACTGTCCAAAAATTTTTTGACCCAAGCTTGCACTGGAGGAGTACCCTTTACAAAGGTCCTAATATCTACCATTTACATTTGTTAGCAAAATAAACATTTAAGGGTACTAATATGCACTCTTTGGTACCAATATGCGCCTCTAAGGTATTAAAGGAACAGTATGTAGGATTGTGGCCAAAACTGGTATTGCAATCACAAAACTTGTGGCTAAAACTGGTACTGCAATCACACAACTGGTGGCCAATACACAACATGACAACATAAACATCAGTTGAGGGCTGCAACTCCACTTTTTAAATGATAATGTCCTGGGCAGACCACTGTTGTGAGTGATATAAGTATTTGAAATGAAAATGATTTCTTAATGTCTAGTGACATATCAGGGCCATTTTATGATTAATTGATATAAATTTCTTACATACTGTTCCTTTAACTATTTAGGTGCAAATGTGTACTTTTTGAAAGTAATGACAGCTAGGGACCATTTTTTTACCATTATTCTGATTTAAGGGCGTATGTTGAGTCACATGGCAAAGTTTAATTTTTGGGTCACAGGGTTTGGTCAGATGCACAACCCTACTTATGAGCTATATAGTGATGTCTGTCTTATGTTTTGTACTTTGAACACCTGTTATTCTGCAGACCCGGTACTTTACGCTTCATGAATTATTCTGTATTTTACCCATGACCCCATTTAAGTCCAATGTGCTGAACTATTAGCATGTGAGTGTGTGTGTGTATAGATGTGTATGTGTGTGTTCTTGCAGTAATTACAGGCTTTAGGGCAGTCGTGTGGTTGCATAATCAGTGATTCCTTATGAATGGCTGTTTTCTGTCTCTAAGCATTCTGGGACCTCCCCCTATCATAGCCAGGTCTCTTCCTACACTATTTACCTTTCGTGTTACAGAATAAATGCCCGTTCTCACCCTGTTGAGCGGAGCGAACTCCCAGCATGCACATCTCCTCTGTTATGGCTCTTTTCTTTGGGTATGCAGTGCGTGGTCCTTTGTGTGTAGTTGATTTTGTGTGTCAATCTTGAAGCTTCAACAGCATAGCCCTTCCTGCTTGTTCGGCAATCAAACTACCATGTGAAAACGAGGTCAGTATAAAAGACAGTGTTTGCGGACCATTCAGTGTGAAAGCTTTGCGTACTGGGCCGTGTATGAACCCTATGGGTGTGTTTGCCGTCCCACTGTGGTGCCGGCTTAAACAAACATCTCACTTCTCACGAGTAGTCTGTCACAGACCTGTCAGCAGCGAGAAAACACAGAGAGACGTAACACATAGGTTACTGAGCAAAGAACTGGGTTTTGAATAATTTCTTTTTTGTTGAAGTCACATTTTTACAATGCTGCATTTTTTGCTGCTTTACATAAAAGACAAAGAAAGGAAACCAAAGAAAATGTGAACATTTGTAAATACTGTCTATAGCAGGGGTTTTCAAACTTTTTGTGTGTGTGGGCCACTATTTGAAATCAAGAATTTTCGCGGACCACCTCATAATACTTATAATAAAATATGTCTACACAAAGTTCTGAATTTATCTGCACTTCTAAATAGGCTTACTAGCACTTAAACTATATCATCACATCAGTACAACAGATTCTTAAAACATATTCTTAAAAATATATATTTTTCTTAATAAAATATATTCTTTTATATTTTTATTTGCCTTTGCACGGACCACCTGCAGTACCCTCACGGACCACTAGTGGTCCGCGGACCACAGTTTGGGAATGGCCGGTCTATAGTATATTAAAGAGATTGTATAGTATTATTCCAACTTTTATTGTCCTCAACCTCGTAAATAGATTTTAATTTAATAGAATTATGAATTTGCAATAATACCATAAAAAGCGGTGTTTTATAACACCTTATTATTAATATCTGTATTAATATTATCATTAATATATCATTATTAATATACTTATCAAATATTATCATTATTACTATTATTAATATTATTATTACTATCATCATATATTATAACTACTATTATCATTACTACTATTGGATGTATCAATATTAATATTATTATTATTATTATTTAATTTTTTAATTTTTTAGTACTATTATTGTTATTATTTCTACTATTATTTATAATCCTCTTCCTGATCCTCCCCCTAAGTCCAGATTAAATTTCTATATTTATTAATTAATTTGTTTATTATTACTATTACTACTATCTGCCATTTCATATTAATAGATTTTTCATTATTATTAATATTAATACTATTATTATTATTATTATTATTGCTATTATCACTTTCCTTATCCATTTTGTTTATTTATTTACTTCTAATCATGTCTGTTATACTTCTGTTCCTTTATTCAACAATTTCAACTCTCATATCTATTATAGTTACACACCCCACACACACACACACACACACACACACACACTTTACTGGCTGTTATGTTATGTATGTTTTGTTGGTCTTTGTACTTGTATTTTTTTTCTCATCTGTAAATATTGTATTTTTCTGTTTGCAAAAAAAAAATTACAATAATAAAAAATAAAATAAAATAAACAGCGATGTAAAACGCATCAAGAAATTTTTGCAACATCATAAGGTGCTCGGAGTTAAAGGCGAGTTTCTGGCCAATTTTGTTTTCGATTTTTTTCATCCACTTACAAAAATAAAGTTTTTATATTTTTTTTATAGGAAATTTACTAAATATTTTCATGGATCATGATCTTTACATAATATACTAAGGATTTTGGCATAAAAGAAAAATCAATAATTTTGACCCATGCTATGTATTTTTAGCTTTTTCTACAAATAAAGAGTTTGGATCCAAAATGCGCTGAACGGCATTTTAAAAAAAATTGTTACCGCCAAAATCAGTATTGTATCAGGTCAGTATTAAAAAGTAAATTCATAAGTTTACGCAGAATCCGATATCTGTAGTGCCCTAAATTCCGTTTTGTCCGTTTTAATTTTTGCAAATTCCATTTTGTCCGTTTTAATATTTGGCAATTATATTAAACCCTCATGTGTTGTTGGGGATGTTTTCATCCACTACAGAGTTTTTTTTACTCTTAATTTGGCCGTAACTTTCTCTCTGTTTTAGCAAATTGAATGATTTTTGGTGACAAATCTTATATTTACATATATTTTAAGAAAATGCTTTGAAATTTTTTAAAAACTCAACGATATACCGTGGGCAAATTTACTACCCTTTCGTGTTGTTAGTGGATGAAAACATCCACTAAATTCAACGGCTGTAAAAATTTATCAGATGAATATTTTTTCCAAATTTTTTTTCATAAATCTGTTAATCAACCTCAGTACTGATCAAAACTACCAAATCTTTACAAAAATTCCATGATTTTAACCCTTTAATTGCCAAGTTTATAAGGTGTGTCACTGATTTGGGGAAAAACACACACAAAATGACCGATTTTCAATATAAAAAGTGATTGTAAACTGGATTTTTGTTTACCTTTTTCAGAGTCTTGAACATGTATAAGATTGGTAAAAACATTGGCTTTGAAACATTTTTAGTTTTTGTGTAGCATCAGTTTTAATTTTTTTCTCCCTCATTTATTGTTAGTGGCTGTTTTTGCCCCATTGACTTCCATTATAACCACATTTTTTGATTGCAGAGCTATGACACCTTTTTATCATGCATTTTTGAATGTTGGATTTTTTTCCTTTTGCTAAGAGGTCAAATTTGTAATTTTTACTGTTGATCACCATGTGGCACTATTAACCCTTTAGTAGCCCTGTGCAAAAACAAAGCTTAATTTCTGACTTGTACATTGAGTAATATGGAGTATAACTCCATAATAAAAGCATATTATTGTGTGTGTGCATGTGCGCGCGTGTGTGTGTGTGTGTGTGTGTGTGTGTGTGTGTGTGTGTGTGTGTGTGTACCTGGTAATTATCACGTTGTGGGGACCAATTGTCCCCACAAAGATATGAATACCAGTGTCTTTGTGACCTTGTGGGGACATTTTGAAGTCCCCATGAGGAAACAAGTTTATAAATCAAACAAAATGATGTTTCCTGAAAATGTGAAGTTAGGAGAAGGGTTTTTGTGATGGTTGGGGTTAGGGAAATTTTCTGTAAAAATCTTCTCTGCATCGGATTTATGAACATCATTTATTATGAACACAAAAACAACTTCAAATAAATTGAACAATGAAGCAAGAGTAGAGGATGGATGGAGAACTAAACAATCAAACTAACTTTTAGTGTGTATGTGTGTATGTGTGTGTGTGTTCAGTATTTCCAGCAGGACTTGCAGCATATCACTTGGTGCTCTCTGCAAGTTTGTCCACCACAACAGATGCAAGGGCTGACATGTTTGTTCTTTGCACCAATTGCATGTTCCCCTCTTCACTCCCGAGCTGCTGGTGCCTGCTGGTGTCTGTGGTTTGTGTCAAGAGAGACAGCTGCAGGAGACTGAATCTCTCTCACCAGTGCAGTAGCAAGTGGAGTGCAAGGGTGATGCTCTCTCCTCAATATTGCTGCAGAGATTTTCCCAGGTCTTCTAGGAAAGCCTTCTCCTAAACAGCTTTTCACCTCCCTCGTGCATGAGTTGCTGTCCCTCCAGACAAACTTGCAGAGAGCACCAAGTGATATGCTGCAAGTCCTGTTGGAATGACTAAACACTTATGTGTTCATAATAATGATGTTCATAAATCTAATGTCTAATGCAGAGAAGATTTTTACAGAATATCTTTTTTTCATGCACATACACACACATACGCACACATACGCACGCACGCACACACACACACACACACACACACACAAACACGCACACATACGCGCGCACACACACACACACACACACACACACACACACACACACACACACACACACACACACACACACACACACACACACACACACACACACACACACACACACACACACACACACACACACACACACACACACACACACACACACACACACACACACACACACACACACACACAAATATGCTTTTATTATGGAGTTATACTCCTTAAAACACAATGTACAAGCCAGAAATTAAGCTTTGTTTTTGCACAGGGCTACTAAAGGGTTAATAGTGCCACATGGTGATCAACAGTAAAAATGACTAATTTGACCTCTTAGCAATAGGAAAAAACACCAACATTCAAAAATGCATGATAAAAAGGTGTCATAGCTCTGCAATCAAAAAATGTGGTTATAATGGAAGTCAATGGGGCAAAAACAGCCACTAACAATAAATGAGGGAGAAAAAAATGTAAACTGATGCTGCACAAAAACTAAAAATGCTTCAAAGCCAATGTTTTTACCAATCTTTGGCATGCCCAAGACTGTGAAAAAGGTTTAAAAAAATCCAGTTTACAATCACATTTTATATTGAAAATCGGTCATTTTGTGTGTGTTTTTTCCCCAAATCAGTGACACCACTTATAAACTTGGCGCAATTAAAGAGTTAAAATCATTGAATTTTTGTGAAGATTTGGTAGTTTTGATCAGTACTGAGGTTGATTAACAGATTTATGTAAAAAAATTTGGAAAAAATATTCATCCGATACATTTTTATAGCCATTGAATTTAGTGGATGTTTTCATCCACTAACAACACGAAAGGGTAGTAAATTTGAACAATGCACAAGGGTTAAAGAGACGTGGATGAGAGAGTGCATGTATCTTCACGCTCCCAGTCAATGGAATGTTGACAAAACTTACAAAATAACAGTTCTCCGGTCACATAAAAGTCACGTGATAACTGCTCACAACTGAGGACTTAGCGTAGAGTCGTGGAGAGCCGCTTGGCCATCGTTTGTGTTTTGGAGGGGGTCTGAAATGACGGGAGGGGGTGTGTCCCCCAGATTAACGCTAGATTCCGTGTTAATTAGACAATTCCGCGATTCCGGAAATTATAGGGCCCTATATCTGCTGTGTTTTTAAGTTTGTAACAGACATTTTTTACCCAAATTAGTCAAAATGGATTTATTGCGTTTTGGAACTAAACTCTTCAAATATATCCATGCGACTTAAGACTGGTTTTGTGGTCACATTTTTGGTGTTGTGCAAATCTTGCCTAGTTGTGTTTGAAGCATGAAAACGTCTCAGGTTACGTATGTAACTGTTGTTCCCTGAGAAGGGAACGAGACGCTGTGTCTCCCTTGCCATACTTCCTGCGTCCCTGTAACACCGTCTCTGGCAATATTTCAGATAGTGATATACTTCCTGGCTCCCGCGTCACCCTGTCTTTGTCGTTAAGCCTCACCATTGGATGAATTTGATATACACATTCAGACGCACTTACCCCTGGAGGCGTCCCCAAAGTGTCACCGCAGTGACGCAGCGCGAGTTCCCTCGAAAGGGAACTGTAACAATGTATCTTAAAAGGTAACACGATGTAACCTTGCTCTCACTTGAAATGTGTCCCCACATTTAGTCCTTGAATTTAAGGGTATTGCACCTGAAAAGTCCTTGAAAGGCCCTTGAATTTGAAGTTAACTAAGGTGTGGGAACCCTGTAAATATAATTACATTTCCCACCGCTATACTAGAGATTGAGAGTGTGTGTGTTTTAGGACGCCGTGTGCAATCTGCTCCTCTCACATATTAGCTTGCTTCCCAACTTCTTGGTATTTAAACAAGACCATGAGCACAGCATCTCTACTCATAAGCCCTTTTCACACAGATATGCCGTAAGATACACGGGACAGGCATCCTGGAATTTTCCGGGACAGTTTGATATTTTATTCATTCACACTGACATGATTATCCGCTCCCGGAAAGACACGTGACCTGTTGAAAGTCCCGCCCTCTCTTCTACGCAGTGTCTGAAGTTTGCATATTTTTTATTATTTCTCTCTCCAGAAACAACTCGCATGCATTTTTGTTTATGATAAGACTACAAAGGAGTGCGTGAACGCACAGTTCTATGCTGGTGAATGATCTCAGCTTCAGAGTGGATATTTGACAAGCTCCCTGATTTCTGCTTTGATACAGCTTTCAGACATTTCTCATCTTGATTGTTTATATGCATTTAAAACCCACATTTTGAGGAGCTGAACGATATATCTTGTTAGGATGACGCACGGGTATTTTCGTTTATTATAGCTCAAATGAGCAGGTGACGCGATATTCTTTTATGCTGCTGAATGATCTCCGTTTCAACGCAGTAAGTAACGAGCTAACTTACCTGATATCTGCTACAGTCCAGTTTGCTCACATTTCTCGTTGTGAATGTTGTAAATCCCTCATTTTAAAGAGTTGAAACTTCATGTTGCCATGACATGCGCATCCTCACTACGGCACGTGCATCATTGTTTATGCGTCTCATTTATCATTTCCTGATAATTGGTTCAATCTAGTTTGCCCCATTTCTCGTGTTGAATGTTTATATGCATGTTATTTGTAAGGAGCTGAACCATAACTTGTGTTGTGATGAACTTGTGATGCGCCCATTACGGCATTCTTGCGGCTTCTTGTTCACACAGAGGGTTACCCGCGTATCTTACTAGGTCCTCTTTCCGGCAACGATCCCAGAAGATTAACGGAACGAGTTTTTGTTCACACAGACGCTTGTCTGGCAATTTTACGGGTATTTTCTGGGACCAGAGGTCTGTGTGAATGGGGTTATAATGTAACAGGACTTGTTTGTGTGTCTCATCAGGTTGATAGTGACACTATCTGGAATGAAGTACACTCCTCCAGCGCTGCTCGTCTGGCCGTGGGCTCTGTGGTCGATCTGGTCTTTAAGGTGGCATCGGGAGAGCTGAGGGTAAGACTTTCTCACTTTCACATGCTCAACTGTGTTCCTGTCATGGTGGTTGTCTACTGTACAATACGCCTTATATTAAATCCACCTACCTGTTGATTCAAAACCGAGGCTGTGAGGGATGGAAGTCCAGAAAGTGCACTTTAACCCTATTGTTTTGTACCAGGATGGTAGTCATTTAGACAAAAAATCCATACTTTTTTTTTCAAATTTCTACAGGACAAAGAACCAGAAAACGTGGATTGTTAAAGCTGAATATGGCGTATTGATTTCAATATGTGTGTTTTCAATAAAAGATCCTCAGTAAAGAGATCTATGCCTTCAGCTAAATTGACCAGCTTCAAGATCAGTGCAAACATTTAAATATATTTTTGTTTTTAAAATCATAAAGTTTTACAAGATGGCCATACTTCTATTAGGAATTGAAGTAGTGGTCTCATGAAACACTTTTTTTCTTCAGAGATGGATGTGATTTTTTGCACTCTGAAGGAACTGAAATGGAAACCTTGGTTTCACAGTGGAGACTTTCATCAGACCTACCGAGCATAGAAAAACAATCTTAAGTTTGGTACAAATATGAACTGGTCGTTAAGGTCTGGTTCCTTTAGAGTTTATTTGTGGTTTTGGGTATCCTGCTATGATATGGGCGGTATTCACTGCGCATGTAGTCACACACCCATAGCAGAACGGTTTTCTCCAGGCTTTAATGAACGCTTTTACCCAAACTGCATCTCTCAACCCCTGCAATACGCCGACATTAACGCCCGCTTGCATCTGTCTCATTGTTAGTGCTCAGCGGGTGGTTGCACGTTAGCAAACTTCAATCCCAAACTGATCAGTAATGTCTATTAAAGAAAACTTATTACACAGCTGCTGGTGCTCATTTATCCACACATAGTAGTCCATCTCCAGTCATTGCATATGCCGACATTTTTGATAGTGTATCCTTTGTGTGTAATGGTTTGGGTTGTGTTGCAGTTTTGTGTTTGAGGTTTCTGTTCAGTAGGTACTTGGTGTAATTGGTTCATGAAGGAAAATCAATAGGAAAATTTAAAGCTGATACTAATAGATGAATAATATATGGATGCACCAAATTGTAGGTTGACTAAAACAACTATTTACTGACTATTTGTATTTACTAAATAGCTAATTTAGTTTTTTAATAATTATTGTAATAATGTTTTATGAATTTTCTCCGACCAAACTGGTTAAGGATAGTCAAGCAAGGTCTCAATTAAGTGGCTTAATTTAAAATGTGTTGAGAAAAAAAGTGTCTTTCTTACTCTCTGTCTCTATCTGTCACTTTTTCTCTTTGTCTCACGCCATCTCTGTCTCTCTTTTGCTTTGACTCTTAGTTGTGCCACTCTATGTGTCTCTCTCTCCCATTGACTTACTCTCTTTTCAGCTCTCTCTCTCTCTTTTCAGCTTTCTCTCTCTTTTACTGTCTCACTCTCTCTTCATCTCACTCTGTTTTTGTTTCACTATTTCTCTCTCTCTCCCCCTCACTATCTGTCTCACTCTTTCTTTTTGTTTCCCTGTCTCTCTTTCTTCTTCTTTGGATCTTTGCAGTGTCACTCTATATATCTCACTATCCCATTGTCTCACTATCTTTTCATCTCACTCACTCACTCACTCACTCACTCACTCACTCACACACAGACACACACACACACTTTGGTCTTACTCTTTTTGTGTCTCACTTTTTCACTCTCAGTCCATCTCTTTCATACACTCTCTAATTCTCTTTCTTACTACATCTCTAACTCTCTCACTCTTTGTTTCTTTGCAGTGTCACTCTATTTATCGCACTCTCCCATTGTCTCACTCTCTTTTCAGATCTCTCTCTCACACTGTCTCACTCTCTGTGTTGCACTCTTTTTGTCACACCCTATTTTTGTCTCTCTCTCTCTCTTTCACTCTCTGCCCAACTATTTCACATACTCTCACTCACTCACTCACTCACTCACTCACTCTCTCTCACACACACACACACACACACACACACACACACACACACACACACACACACACACACACACTTTTTGTCTCACTCTTTCTTTATGTTTCTCACTCTCACTTTTTCACTCTCTGTCCATCTCTTTCACACACTATTACTCTCTTCCTTACTTCATCTCTGTCTCTCTCACTCTTTGGTTCTTCGGAGTGTCATTCTATTTATCTCACTCTCCCATTGTCTCACTCTCTTTGTTGCACTCTTTTTGTCACACCCTGTTTTGACTCTCTGTCCATCTATTTCACATACTCTTACTCACTCACTTACTCACACTTTTGTCTCACTATGTTTGTCTCACTCTTTCTGTCTCACTCTTTCTTTATGTATCTCACGCTCACTTTTTCACTCTTGGTCCATCTTTTTCACACAGTCTCTTGCTCTTTTTCTTACTCCATCTTTGTCTCTCTCACTCTTTGGTTTTTCAGTGTCACTCTATTTAACTCACTCTCCCATTGTCTCAGTCTTTTTTCAGCTCTCTCTCTCTCACCCTGTCTCACTCTCTTCATTGCACTCTTTTTGTCTCACCCTATTTTTGTCTTTCTCTCTCTTGCACTCTTTGTCCATCTATTTCACATACTCTCCGTCGCTCACTCACTCTCTCTCTCACACACACACACACACACACACACACACACACACACACACACACACACTTTTGTCTCACTATTTTTGTCTCACTCTTTCTTTATGTCTCTCACTCTCACTTTTTCACTCTCTGTCCATCTATTTTGCATACTCTCTCACAATCTCTCATCCACTCACTCACTCATTGCCTCAACCATTCCTTCTTACCCTCTCTCTCTTGCTGTATTTTGTTTCACACTTTTTCTTTCTCTCACTATCTCTCTCATCACTCTGTCCATTTCTTTCACACACCCTCACTCTCTCTCTCTTTCTCCCTTTCACACACACAAACACACACAATCTTTTGTCTCATTATTTTGTTTCACTTTTTTGTCTCTCACTTTTTCACTCTTGGTCCATCTCTTTCACTGTCTCTCTTGCTCTTTCACTCCCTCATTATTGTCTCACTATTTTTGTTTTACTGTCTCTTTCTTTTTGTTTCTCTGTCTCTTTCTTTTTCTCACTCTCACTTTTTTCTGTCCATCTCTTTCAGTCACTCACTCTCTCTTTCTTTCTCTCTCTCTCTCTTTCTCTCTCTCTTTCTCTCTCTCTCTCTCTCTCTCTCTCTCTCTCTCTCTCTCTCTCTCTCTCTCTCTCTCTCTCTCTCTCTCTCTCTCTCATGGCTGTAATAATAATATCCTCTGGAGTGAAGTGGAATAATATCATCAGTGAACCTCACATCATTAGAGCCGGACACTCACTGATTGAGTGAGCGAGAGAACGCAGCGATTCCCTCAGGTCAGGGCATTAAGAGCCTCTGTGCTCTCATTAGATGTGGGGCCACACGTTAGTAGCATCCGCTGAGTGTTAAAGTCCAGCGGGCGAATGGAAAAGACATTAGCTGTAAAAAAAAAACGTCAAAGAGGGATCCTTACAGGAAAAGAAGTATGTGAGCGGTGCGTCCCGGAATCACTTTGGAATTTGTGTGTGTGGACTCGTTCACATGCATTAATGTACTTCTGTGTTCTAACCACTTTCCAGTGTTTAAAGTATTTTTTCTGTCCCCATTTACAGTAAAATGTTGTATTAAGTGAAATATCACAGCCAGTCAAACCACATATGATGATTAATATAAAGTGGCAGGAACGTGGTGCAGTATGAGATTTCACTGTGGGTGTGACGGCTATGTGGCGAAGGATTCTGGCTACCTATAAACACTTGCTTTCTTTGACACGGTGTACAGGTGCTTGTCATGGAGGCTAAAACAGCTGTGTTTATTTGTTTGCAGAATGGCTTTGCTGTGGTACGACCTCCAGGACACCACGCTGAGGAAAGCACTCCAATGTACGTTCCTTCTCTGCATGCTTCTTTAAATCACACTCACTGTATCTCAGTGATCTCAAAATAAACTTCACAACCGATCAGCATCTACTTCACACACACACACACAGTCAGTGTTATGCACATTATCCTCTCACATAAATGAATTCCAGCATTGGAGCTCAAAGTGGACCGCCTGGCCAAGACAACAGAAGCTTTCCAGCACTCGCACTAACTTCAATAGAGTAATATGAATTGTCGGTGAGGTGATGAATAAAACACAGTAGGGGCAGATATTATCTCGGCTCTGACTCGGGGCAGTTTTATTTGAATTACTATCCCGGTACAGTTTTTATATGGAATGCTGTTTTTGGTGCCTACCACAAACAGGGTAGGCTTTTCTTATACAAATCAGCATATCATATATATTAAAATCACAAATCAGTTTTTGTAATTATATTTGATCTTAACCACATTTTGGTAACAAGTTTGCAAAAACCGCAAACTTTGTGAAATGAATGCAAAGCAAACAGTAAGGTTGACCTCCTAAGGTTGGCACTTTTCAGAGTTTTCTCTTTTACTGAACCAAAACGGCTTCAAAAGAATAGATTTTCCCTATTAAGTGCCATTTATTTGTAGCCTAGAACCTTTTACATGCATGTTGCCTGATTCTGAGCAGTTTGGGTACCCCGAATTTTAATATTCAGCTCCAGCATTTGTGTGCAGTCTTAGGGGCGATTCACATTTTGCGACTTTTGCGTTGTTTTTATTTTTTTTCAAATGTAGGCGCACTCATAATGGAAGCGACGCACAAGTTAACCGCATCAAGTTAAAAACATTTCAACTTTCTAGAATGCCGCAAGCATACCGCAGGTCATGTGACAAGAACCAACGGACGGTCGCGTTTTCTGCGCGGATATTAGACGCGAAATGTGAACCGCCTCTAAGTCATTTTTAAAGGGTCCCTAATGTCCAATTCACGATTTTTTTTATTTCCTTTGGTGTGTAAGTGTGTATTAGTGTATGTTAACCATATGCCAAAGGTACAAACCCCAAAGTAAATGATGACGTGAGTTATTGTCTCCAACGTAAATCTTTTTTCTTGGACTACAACAAACACACGGATTATGCAACAGTTTACTTCCTGGGATTGGTGATGTAGTAAAGACCGACATTATCATAATTCCTCCCATTTCGGACTCAACCTGTAAGTTAACTCCTGTTAGCATTGCATTGTGACCGAATCTTTCAAACATGGTAAGGAGCGTCACATTTCCGGCTGACATCAGAGGAATTCAGGCCAATCACAACATACAGATTAGCTGGCCAATCAGAGACACAGAGCTTTTCAAATCTGTGCGTTTCAGGAAAAGAGTGAAATCTGGAGCTACAAAAATGTACGGTATGTGGTAAATAATGTGTTTTTAACCATAAACCACGGAAACACATTGTATTATACCAAATACACAAAATAAAGTTTTTTAAGCATTGAAATAGGTGCCCTTTAAAATTGCTGGTCTGCCCAAATGAATGTCAGATATCATTAACATGGACTGAATTCCCCTTTAATTACAGTTTATCTTCTCTAAATGTCTCACCCATCCCGGCTCATTACAGAAAGGTTAAAGTAAACAAGGGTTCCCAAGTCTTTATGGCAAAAGGTTAAATACAACGATTGTTCAATGGATGTCGTGCATGGGAAGCAGACCACAGTCGGGTGCCGTGAGCCAGCCATTGCTCTCCCGCTCTGAAGTCAAGCCAGGACGTGGTGGGCGAATGGTGTCATTAGTGAAATAAGACGATCTATCAGGCCAGGAGGTCCACACAAACGCTCATGAACATATCATTCTCCGTAGATCACACATCAGTCGATTCCCACAGTTTTGTGTTCTCTCACACATGCTGTTTTTTGTTTTGGACACAAATAATAGGGGATTTTGCTACTTCAACTCAGTGGCCATTGCAGCTAAACTCCTGCAGCAGAGACTCAACGTCAGTAAGGTTCTCATTGTAGACTGGGTAAGTGCACAGTATTTAATACCACATACTGTATATATTCTTATATAGTACTGTGCAAAGACTTATGCCACGATCAGCTTTGTTGTTTAAGCAAAGTTTTAATGACCATCCATATTTATTTGGACATTTTATTAAGATGCAAATACATGAAAATATGTACACAAAATATATTAAAAGCATCGTTTTTAGAACAAAATACAAATGGCTTCTTCAGGCAGAAGTCAATATTTAGTGTGACCTCCCAAAAAATGATTTTCAAGAAAACTTTTCTTAGTATTTTGTCTTGTTTTCAGTAAAAATATCTAAAAATTCTTAAATTAAGATGCTTTTTCTTGATGAGCAAAATGACCCAAGAAAATAAGTCTAGTTTTTAGACCAAACATTTCAAATTTAAGTGATTTTGTGCATAAAACAAGCAAAAAAAATTTGCCAATGGGGAAAGCAAATTTTTTCTTGAATTTAGTGTTTAAGAAAAAAGTTTAAGGGGCCAGTCACACCAATAGCGTTTATGGCAGTTGCAGGCGCCTTTTTTGAATGATATTCTATGGGAAGGGCGCGTTTGCGCGCTGTTTATGCGCGCCGAGCGCCTTGCGGTTTTTTGCCGCCTGCCGCGCACGCGTTTTTGAAGGAGCGCTGAGAGCGGAGAAGCGCCCGACGTCATTCGTGTCTTTCCATTGTCCAATCGAATGAGGGGAGAGGCGGGCCTTACGTTGTGGTGAGGGAAGTTAACAGTTGCTTTGAAGAACCGGACTCCACTCGCTCACTCTCTCCTGCGTGTTTGTGCACCTCTCATCCTCAAACAAGGTCAGAGCAAGCGTCCTCTTTTTAAAGTTTCTGCTGATATGACAGTTAACAGCAAAAGAGCGCTCACGCTTCAATATTTGATTGACAAGACAGCTGACTCGGTGGTTGCTTAGCAATATGAAAAGCCGCGTCGCACTGCTCTTTTTTTAAAAAAGGCAGTGCGTCGCGCCTTGCGTTTGCAAGCGTTTAAAGCGCTTTTGGTGTGACTGAAGCCTAACGCTTTTTTGCTTACCCCGTTGGCAGATTTTTTGCTTGTTTTATGCACAAAATCACTTAAATTTTATGTTTGGTTAAAAAACTAGACTTATTTTCTTGGGTCGTTTTTCTCATCATGTTTTCAGTAAAAATGTAAAAAAAAATTATTTAATTAAGATGCTTTATTTTGATGAGCAAAACGACCCAAGAAAGTAAGTCTAGTTTTTAGACCAAAAATATAAAATTTAAGTGATTTTGTGCATAAAACAAGCAAACAAATCTGCCAATGGGGTAAGCAAATTTTTCTTGAATTTTTCTTGAATTTACTGTTTAAGAAAAAATTCACGATTTTTTGCTTACCCCTTTGGCAGATTTTTTTGCTTGTTTCATGCACAAAATCACTTAAATTTGATATGTTTGGTTAAAAAACTAGACTTATTTTCTTGGGTCGTTTTTCTCATCTTGTTTTCAGTTAAAATATAAAAAAAAATCTTTAATTATCTCTTTCACCGCCAGCGTTTTTAAAAAAAGTTGCCAGCCAGCGCCAGCGTTTTTCATGATTTTCACCAAAGTTTAATGCCTTCCAGAAAATGTTCTTCTTTAAATATATAAACATACAATATACCAAATGAAAGAACAGACCCTCTGCTTTCAAACAAAAAAAACAAAAAAAAAAACCGTTTCATCCTACCTTCAGTAGTTCTTTTGCAATCAGCTTTTGAATATGGGTAGGTTTTTGCAAAAATACCATATTTTGAGCAAAAAGCAGAGATAATTCAATTTTTATGACGGACTTTTCATAGAGATCCCATTCAGAGCGATCTTTAAAACAGACACGGACATGCAGCAGCTTGCCATAGGGCAATACTTCCGGTTTTAAAAAGTTTGGAAGTGCGCCACCTGGTGGATAATAGCGGTATTGCGGAAAGACGGAAAATCTCGTCATTGGCGGGGAAGCGTTTTCTCTTAATTGACGAGATATCTCGTCAATGGCGGGGAAAGAGTTAAGATGCTTTATTTTGATGAGCAAAACGACCCAAGAAAATAAGTCTAGTTTTTAGACCAAAAATATCAAATTTAAGTGATTTTGTGCATAAAATATGCTTGTTTTATGCTCAAAATCACTTAAATTTGATATGTTTGGTCTAAAAACTAAACTTATTTTCTTGGGTCGTTTTGCTCATGAAGAAAAAGCTTAATTTAAGAATTTTTTGATATTTTTGCTGAAAACAAGACAAAAAATACTAAGAATTGTTTTTCTTGAAAATCATTTTTTGCAGTTTGGTACTAATTTTTTAAGTAATCTTACTTCATTGTGTTATAGTAGGATTTATTCAGATTTAAATGGATAGTTTAACCAAAAATAATTTTTTCATCTTCATGCTGTTCTAAACATGTATCCCTGTAAGGTCTTTCATGTAAATAAGAGCCAGGGGCCAGTTGTCAAAAGTAATCCATTTAGATTTCGGCTATTGGATTAGATCAAAATTTCAAAATGGTTGTCCAAAAAAAAAAATTCTGAATTTGGATTGAATCACAAAATCCAATCTAGTTTTTGATTTGGATCAAATTGTCACTTTGTGTTTATCAAAACTTTTTAGTAAGATTGGGATTTGTTTGATCCCAAAAAGTAGGATTATTTTGATCCCATTAGAAGGGTGGATTTCAGGAACAAAAATGTAATAATACTTCTAATAAAATGTTACTAAAACTTATAAACCTACAGTTATTATGTAAGATTTATAAATGTATCATTTGTTTGTTAAAATTTTGTTCAGTTCAATCTTTATAATGATAAAGTATTCAAAGTTTAACATTTGGATACCATTTAGGGCCAGAAGAACAGACTGAATGTTATATTGAAATAAAAAGTAAGGGAAAGTTGTGTTGTTTTATTGGCCCCTTAAGTAAAAACACTTAGTGACCCCATACCAACCCAACTACCTGCTGTAGCTAATAGTTAACATTGATGTGATCCCATTTAATCCAGATTTGCTAATCTGAAAAAGTGTGTATCTGGATCAGTGTGATCCAATCCAATCCAAAAACTAGGACAAAATGAGATGGTTTACCTGATCCTGGATAGCAATACATCAGATTTCCATATATCAATATGATCCAGATTAAACTTTTTGAACAACTGGCCCCAGGTTCTTGCTGTTGTTCAAGTGTAAATTGATGGCACACTAAATATTTACCACTTTAGTTTATAGAAATGTTTTTCTGTTGTTGTTGTTGTTGTTGTTGTTTTTTATATTGCATACAAATTATATAGAGAGAGTATGTAGGACATCATCTGCCTCATCTCGAGCTGGTGCTAGCGTGGAAATGGATCCACACGCACAGGAAGGGCAAGACTCTGTTGTGGTCATTAGTATTTCGGGATTCCTTTTAAACGGCTTTAATTTCCTCATGTCTGTCACGCTGCCCTTCTGACAGACCCGACCAGCTATGACATGAAAAGAAATGCCGCTCTTTTAACAGCCCTCCTGTAGCACAGACAGCTTAGACTAGAACTTTTATACGCTGTTCATTCCAATGTGAATACGCCAGTGTGACGATATGTCTTATTTTTATATTGTTGTAGTATGTTGTGTTCTTTTCATGCAATGATTTGTGAAAGAATGTGCAAACTTGATTGCATTCTGATACCAAACAGATGAGAGGTGTAAGTTGTGTGTTATATTGTTCAATAGGATGTTCACCATGGCAATGGGACTCAGCAGGCTTTCTACAGCGACCCAAATGTCCTGTATGTGTCTCTGCATCGCTACGATGATGGGAACTTCTTTCCCGGAAGTGGAGCCCCGGATGAGGTGAGTTTAAATTCTAGTTTAACTCTGCATTTGTGCATTTCAAAGCAGCTTTATAAAAAACATTTTAGCACAAGAAAATAATAGAAGAATCATATGTGGATGTCTTTTAAAGGTGGTGCATTGTGTAACTTTTAGAAGGATCTCTTGACAGAAATGCAATATAAGCTACATAACTATAATATCAATGGTGTATAAAGACCTTACATAATCAACTGAATTGTTCTTATTACCTTAGAATGAATTGTTTTTATTTACATACACCATGGGTCACCTTACATGGAAATCGCCGTCATGTTTCTACAGTAGCCCAAAAAGGACACACTGTTCTACAGAGCGTGTTTCGTACCTACGTTGTCTTAGACATTGACACAATTGTCTTGTGGCGGTTACCATATGCGTTTTGAAATTAAGGGGTGAGCTGTTGGTTGCAGTTCGCAATTTCACCAATAGATGCTGCTAGAATTTACACACACCACCTTTAATTTAAATTAAAATAATTTAAACTAAGCATTTGCACTTTTGGATACCAAATTTATTTATATAGCACATTTCATGCACAAAGAAATTCATGGAAAATTTTACAATAAGTACATAACTAGTAAAAAATAGAAGATATTTAAATCTATAAATTGCTTAACAAATTTATTAGACTTATGCTGTGTGTAGGGGAGAGCGGGGCACAACCTAACACTTTCTGGTTTTGGTTCGATCATTCAAAAAATATTTGAGTTTGATTCATAATATTTTTACACAAGCAACACACACATCTCTGCTACAAATGACCATTTGAAGTTTGTTTCTAGTACTTACCGTCCTTGGACAATTACACCAAATGTGACAGAAGTGCAAATGTTACAACTTACCCCATAGTGGGGTTAATTGTAACAGGCAGGGGGTTAGTTGTAACACTTGCTAAAAAATAAGTTTGCATGAAAATATTTCAATATTATTTTGTCTATATACTTGAAGTGGATATTGTTTATATATCTGTCTATAATAGACAGGTATCCACACTTTATTCATTCATTCAGCCCTTTTCTAACAATAGTTTAATTATAAATGGATACAAATGTCTACATATGTGAGAAAAATTTTTTTATATGTGACCCAGTCTGTAATAACCATACTACAGTTTCAAAATCAAATTCTGAGATAATGAGCATCAAAGTCTCATTTCAATCTTTGGCAGTTTTCATATCGTAAGTGCTGAGGGGTTAGTTGTAACACAGCATTACAGTTAACCCCACCGGGTCAAAATATTTTCAAGCCCACCAAAAAAGTTGCTAAGAGCTGCAGACATATTTCAAAATGATGCTATGTTTTAGTCAACAAGACACTGATTAATATGACATAGCATTAGATTTGGTATCTTACACACCCAACTTAGAAACCAAAAAACATATAATGAAAAAATTTACTTACATGCCACCAAAACAGTCTTTCATCAATAACTCTCTGGAAAAACATTTAACATTTCCAATAATTTGCAGGAGGTTGTCTTTTGTCAATGTGGAAAAAATGCCAGAAATACAAAACGCTCAACCTTGTGCAACAATGTAAAAGTCCGTGTTACAACTAAAGGGCGATTTATAGTCCTGCGTAGGTCCTACAGCGTATCCCCGACGGCGTAGGTTCCGCGTAGGTTTTCATTTAAACTTTTGCATCGCAGTCCGTGTCGACGTGCAAATACACGCGAAACCGCTGGTTGGCAGTAATCACGCGTGTAACCACAGTAGCAGCAGAAGTCGTCACAGAAGAAGAAGCTAAGCAAGTTAACCCACAAACGAAGAAGAAATAGCAACTTGTTATGTATAATTTGAGAAGACCAGCAATGATGGAAGTAAATAAACAGCGACTTATGTTGCAGTTTGAGTTAAATCACTCCTCAACTTGGCTCATCTTTGTTTTCACCGTCTCAAACGGAAATACCCATGACGCAGTTTTTTTTACCTGACGGGAGGGGTTCTGGTGGACCAATCACAGAGCTTGCGGTTCGCGTAGAGCCGACGCGCTGTTAGAAATTTTGTGAGGTGCGCGTCAGGCTACGCACAGGCTACGGATAGCCTACGCACAGGACCTACGCACGACTATAAATCGCCCTTAACTCCGCGCACCCCTACACACCAAAAGCCAAGCATTATGTTTCTCGTTCTAGATTACTCTCGGGATTTTACTTCACGTCAATTAAATTTGTCGCTAGAGTTAAATATGTAGAACTTGCACGGAAGAGGCAAATAGCGTGTGTTTGTGGCAATTAAGTCACATAAAGTCACTTAAGAGCAAATGTAAAAGACTGAGAGCATGACAAGAATGAAAGATATGACTAAAAATCAGGGTTTTACGATTTTTTTTTACATTTTTGCTAAATGAATTTGATTTTTGTTTTGCAGTATTGAAGATTCGAAAACACTGTATCTCTGACCCATTTAAATTTTCCATAAATAAATGCAAATAAAAACCAAATTTTTATTAAGAATTTGGCAGAAATGTTGTCAGTACAGTAGTTGACGGAATGAAATTTATTTATCTTTTTACTTAAACGCATATCAAGAAAAACTGAAAGGGACCATTGAAATGTGTCTATGTATGTATCATATATCATTATAAATAAAGTATTGTTTTGCTTAACTCTTTCACCGCCAGCGTTTTTAAAAAAAGTTGCCAGCCAGCGCCAGCGTTTTTCATGATTTTCACCAAAGTTTAATGCCTTCCAGAAAATGTTCTTCTTTAAATATATAAACATACAATATACCAAATGAAAGAACAGACCCTCTGCTTTCAAACAAAAAAAAACGTTTCATCCTACCTTTAGTGGTTCTTTTGCAATCAGCTTTTGAATATGGGTAGGTTTTTGCAAAAACACCATATTTTGAGCAAAAAGCAGAGATAATTCCATTTTTATGACGGACTTTTCATAGAGATCCCATTCAGAGCGATCTTTAAAACAGACACGGACATGCAGCAGCTTGCCATAGGGCAATACTTCCGGTTTTAAAAAGTTGCGGAAGGGCGCCACCTGGTGGATAATAGCGGTATTGCGGAAAGACGGAAAATCTCGTCATTGGCGGGGAAGCGTTTTCTCTTAATTGACGAGATATCTCGTCAATGGCGGGGAAAGAGTTAACAGCCTAATCTGAGTGAAGGAAATCAGTGTGTGGAAAACACAGCTATGATCTTCTTGTCTTATTACTGAATCCTGATCCTTCCTCTCAGTTCAAATTAATTCTCTTGATCATTAATCCTGTAAGCCGGTTTCTTCATTTGAACTAATGAGAGGATTTATATTTAATTGACATAATCGTACACCTAAATTCTGGCTTAAATCAAAGTCCTTTTGGCTTTGCAATAAAACCTCTTTACAGTTGTACACTGATAGTAATTGTAGGGATTTACCCTTTACTGGCACAATGACATCACTTCTAATTCAGCGGTTTATCTGGTGATGATTGAACGTGCATGAATTTTAATTCAGCCCCTGTGTGCTGCTCATCTCCTCTAGTTGCGATGATGAACTAAATTAAGACGACCTTCCTTTAGGGATACAATCCCTTCATCAGCCGGAGCTTAGTGTCTATAACCGCATGTAATTGTGTGTGTTTCTGTAGGTGGGCACCGGTCCAGGTGTGGGGTTTAATGTGAACATGGCTTTCACTGGAGGGCTGGAGCCACCCATGGGGGACGCCGAATATCTGGCAGCATTCAGGTAACACCATTACCCTTCTGTTTTATTCTGGTTTTGTTTATACTTTAGTTCACGTTTGATAGATTTCCTTCTTTTTTGTGTGGACAGGCCATGCAACAGGGCTTTATTGTATTGTTTTTCCAGAAAATAGTTATTTAGTCACAGAACTTATTTATATTTCCTCCAGCTGCACACTGCGTGATTTTACGTGGGCACATATGGCAAAAAGTGGCCCATTTAGAGCATTATTTATCGCAAGGCGATGCCCTTTTATTGGAGGAATACCCCGGTGAACTAACATCCAGTAGAAGGACTGTATTTCACAGCGGTAATAACTGGAGAAAAGGATGTGATAAATGACTGAAACTAACAGAAACCTTACACGCCAACACACTTTGATTTGATGTCCAGGGGTCCACAAACCTGCTTTCTTTTTCTGCTTAAAATAAAATTTACAGGAGGAACATTAACAAAAGTCTTTAAAAGCCAAACGTCAGCTGCTCCGGGCAATAACTCAACATTATTTTTAAGAAACAAATGCTCTGATCTGAAACTTAGTGAGATGCCTTTTTTGTCTACTATGTTCATAGGCAGCTGTAGCTGAAATTAATTTATTTAAATGTCATCATTTACTCACACTCATGTTGTAACAAACCTGTATACATATCTATGTTCTGATAAAAACAAAGGAAGATATTTTGAGAAATGTTTGTAACCAAACCATTTATGGGCCCCATTCACTTCCATAGTTTTATTTTTTCTGACTATAGAAGTGAGTGGGACTTATGATCGGTTTGGTTACAAACATTTCTCAAAATATCTTTATTCATGTTCATCAGAAAAAGAGATGTATACAGATGTATAACAACATCAGGGTTTCCCGCAGAAAATTTGTTAGTTAAGGTAGGGGGCCAGGGGCGTGGCAATCAATGGGGCGAGGCATACTCGTCATAATGAAAATTTAAATATTTTAATTTAAAACACTCAAATAAAACTTCATTTTGAAGAAACGATTACAGAAAATGAACATATACTAGATTATTAATGAATGAAATGTTTTTACTTCTAACGTGAATAGCTGCGTGATGAAGTGAAACTAAAGGGTTAATAAACAGAGACTAAAGCAGATGTTGTAGAACGCCTGGTGAACGATGATAGATAGCGTGAAGATTTGTAAAAACTGATTATTTCCCTCTATTAATTACATTATCTTTAAGGAGTGTAACTACTGTAGCATGTAAATAATGCACATAAATACGTGAGAAAGAGCGCTCAACAATTATATCTAATCAACAGGCACGTGAAACCTAGCTAGCAGGTTGCTCAAACAGCAAAATCACCAGCTAACTTACTTTAAATTTGCAAGAACTATAAACTAATATAATAACAGGCTTAAATAAATCCAAAACATAAGTCCACTTACAGTTCTCACGGACTTGTGTTTTATCAAATGCTATCCTCCAGACAGTGATGGACCATTTTGGCCGTGTGGCGCGCGTGCACGCTCATGGTGTGAAGCGTGTCCGCGCTATTCTCCGAGATGCACTTGACGACCTTTTGTGCACCTTTTTTTGGACAACTTAGTTAAGGCAGTAGGGTTTCCCAACTTAGGCGGGCCGCCCAAACTGCAAATTGCTGCGGGAAACCCTGAACATGAGAGTGAAAAATGCTGACAGATTTTTTATTTTTATGTGAAATATTCATTTAAGGTAAAGTAAAGTAAAAATGTATTTTGATAGTTAGAAATGTCTAACGATTATGATGCTTTGATCACATGTGTTAAATATCAATATGAGTTATATTTATTTTGACATTCTCCACAACTTCCATCTTCGCATTATTGCCAAAGTGTGCATTTTTGTTTACACTGCAAAAATTACTTTCCTACTTAGTGTTTTTGTCTTGTTTTTAGTTGAAATATATAAAAATTCTTAACCCTTGTGGGTTGTTTAAATTTACTACCCTTTCAGGTTGTTCGTGTGCAAAAAAGCCACTAAATTAAATGCCTGTAAAAAAGTATCAGATTTTTTTTTTTTTCAAATTTTGCATACATCTGTTAATCAACCTCAGTACTGATCAAAATAGTTTACAAAAATTTTGAGATTTTAACTCTTCAATTGCCAAGTTCATAAGTGATGTCACTGATTTGAGGAAAAAACACACAAAATGAAAGCTTTTTTTCAATATAGAAAAGTGATTTTTGACTGTTTTTTTTTTCATTTTTCACAGTCATGGGCTTGTCAAAGATTAGTAAAAACATTGGCTTTCATGCAGTATTAGTTTTTGTTTAGCATCAGATTTTATTTTGTTCTCCCTAATAAGTTGTTTGTGGCTTTTTTGCCCCATTGACTTTCATTATAACAACATTTTATAACTTCCATTTAATACGACAGACTGTGAAAAAAGGGGGGATCCAGTCCACAATCACTTTTAATATTGAAAGTCATTTTGTGTTTTTTTTCTCTCGAATCAGTGACATAACTTAAGAACTTGGCAATTAAAGAGTTAAAATCCTGGAATTTTTGTTAACATTTGGTAGTTTTGATCAGCACTGAGGTTGATTAACAAATTTATGAAAAAAATTCAACTGGCACATTTTTACAGGCGTTTAATTTAGTGGCTTTTTTGTTCACAAACAACTCGAAAGGGTAGTACATTTTCCCACGAGGGAGTTTTTGAAAATGTCAAAGTATTTTTTTCAATATTAGATTTGTCACAAAAATTCATTTCATTTGCTGAAACACAGACAAAGTTGTGGCCAAATTAAGACAGACAAACAAACAATACTAAAAAAGGCCAAAAATGGCCTCAACAACCCATAAAGGTTACGTTAAGATGTATTTTCTTGATGAGCAAAATGACCTAAGAAAATAAGTCATCAAAGCAATGGTTGCAGCAAAAAGACAGATGCAGAAAACTTGTGTATGGTGTCAGACACTGTCTAAATATCGATTAATCGATCGATACACCCAAGAGTTTTTTACTGGCTGAGAAAATGGATAATCTATCGAATCGTCTGATTTACACCCCCCGCAAGCATTGACCAACTCAACGGTTCATCATTCCTCCACTAACAGCCGTATGACAGGCAAACAGTGTGAAAAGCCCCAAGCAAAACCTCATTTTCACAGCGATTTTGGAGAGGGTGAAGAGAAACAGGGAAGAAGTTTCACAACAATGTCTTGTAACAATTTGTATAAGTGCTGCTCATCTGCTAAAACTGTCCTTTTATCTGTAGCAGGGGCTGATGGGAGTCTTTGATGGCATGCCAGTAAAGCTGAGCCCCATTAGCATCGGTGTTTGGGGCTATTAATAACCCCCATTTCATGGGATCGCTCTTTGAAGAGGGGGCTCCGTGCCCAACACATACAGGCTGTTTCGGCAGGTGGATGGGTGAAATATTGCCTACGGCAGGTCGATGATAAGACGGGATAGGTGCTATTACTTCTTTTACAAAATCCGCCACCTCCTTCTCTTTGGCCCAATCGTCCTCTGCGTTCGCCCCTCTTCTAGTCAACCGTTGTCGTAAATCTCTCTCTAACGCGTCTTTGATAAACTCACTTCAGCAGACTTTCCTCACGCAGGATCTAAGATCTAAGTAATGCCAGCTGAGTCGGACGCTCGGGACAGTTTTCGGCAATCATTCAAATAGAAGACTGCCTTTAGATGCAAATGGGTGATTCTTGCGAAATTAGACTTATGAGGTGTCATGAAACATTTTGATAAAAAAAAGTATCATACAGTTACAAACATCTCTTCATGTACTATTTTGCACATGATTTCAAATGACATCATACAAACCAATTGTGTTGTTTTTTTCAAATTTAAATGGAAAATTTTCATTACCGCAACGTGTCCATGACTGGATTTGGGTTATTTGACATGGAAATATTTATAAAAAAAAAAAAAAAAAAAAGCTTCAGTGCATGTTATACTATAAACATTTACAGTAAAAGAAACGTGGTATTTGGTGATCATTGGTTAATGTACAATAATAAGGAATATAAATGTGTCCAAGACCAATTTTCTCATCCTCCGCAACAATTTTCAGTCATTGTTTAAGCCCTCAATGAACTAACATTTTCAAAAAAAATGTTGGAAGGGACATAATTGACTGTGACACACAAGATGGCTACCAGGTAACAACTTTTAAGTTCTCATTACTGAAACATGAGTTTGTAAATGCATATATTTAATGTAATATCATGTTGCGGTAATGATAATTTTGGATAATGATAATCTAAAAATTTTAAATAATTCTATAGGAAATATTTTTAAATCCTCTAAAAATAATGGTTATAGTAAGTTTAGACCTTAATCTTATATGTGCAAAAAAATTGACTTCAAGGGCTTCTGATGCTGGACACCTTCCAAGTCTGGATTTCGTGAGAATCACCCAAATGTCTAATGCATATTTGTTAGTGTTCACATTTGTATAGTGCTTCTCTGATAAATACTAAGCACAAAAATGTGCATCAAATTAGCTTTGCTTCTAATTTCTTTGGTGTTTTCTAAACCAGACCTTCTGCTGATAGTCATGTAACAATATGTAAAATTAGTGTTTGTACAGATGAGCCTCAATTTGATGCTTGCTGAAGACCACAGAGATGTGATTATGAATGCGAACGCTCTGATTCACATGCTCTGTGCTGCCATATGACTCACAGATTCACTTCTTGCCAGCTCCCGTACTCATACCCTGGCACGGCTCTCCATCGTTTTAGTCCATTCATACCGATTTACCAGCGGCTACCTTCTTTCTCATCAGGCGTCTGTATTTACGGACCCACCCAGAACGTGTTCATACCCCAGTGGAGATGTCTGCCCTGTCTGTCTAACTGTAATTTGTGGATTCATAAGAGGACCACCTCGATTTGCTTGCATGCATTTGGCAGGCACTTCCATTTACAATGAATAGTGGTGCATGAGGAGACGCACTTGATCCTCTTGTGTTTCCTGGGAATCGAACCCACAAGCTTGGCATTGTTTACTTCGTGCTCTACCGGTTAAGCTTTGGGAACATCTGAACCATCACTTTAATCAAACTAAATGCAAATAGGCTCATGATTGATTTTGAATCAAAGGAAGTGATGCACAAAAGTGTTGACAAATAACCTTTAAATGAGAAGAAGAGCCTCGGTCATATTTGCACCATAGCAGTCCTCGTTTCCACTTGATATTTACCAGCTCTCTCTCTGTCATGGGAAAGGTTTTTGCTCCAAACCTTTCTCAATGTTTAATTTAGCGATCCTTTGGGACCAGGGACCCACCTCCTTTGTATTTTGTTCAAATTTGTTTCTTTAATTGTTTATATTGATTTATATTTTTGTTTTCCGATTCTTTCTCGTTTACAACTTATTATTCTCTTTCACTCACTTTTTTATTTTTTATCCTCCTTCCTTCTCCACAATGTTTTTTTGGGCCTCTCGAGGTTTGCCTTACGGGCATCACCTTCTCATGTGGACCCAGCCATTGCCACGTTGCATTCGCAGGGGATCAACCTCGGGATGAAGAAAGGAGGCAGAAAAAAGATAAGAAAATTGGCTCTAATGAAAACCAGAAGCCCAGGCACTTTCACCATGAACTTGGAAACAGAAAGGAGAATTTAAGTTAATTCAAACCAGCTCTTTGCAATGCCAGATGACAAGGCTTTGAAGTCCCCCTCCCCTTTACTCTTCGCTTTCTCACTTTTTTGGGAGAGGGCGATCGGAAAAAACCTTTGAGACTGATGGATAGCCGTGGCTTGAATTAACCCTTCACTGGTCATTTTTGTGCGGGATCCTTCCGCTCCAAACCGCTCCTGGCATGTTTCAGCACTGGGATTAGGTGGACCCGCAACGTTGGATCAGTTTTCGAGAGCCTCACGGGTTCTTCAGCTCGCTTCCAGTCCGTGTAATTTGTCTCAGTCCATTGCAAGGAAATTTGTGCAGGCTAATGCTAATTGCCAGTTATAAATCCTGACCTCATGGTTGAGGCTTCTTCGTCCGCCTGTCCTCTTTGAGTTCAGGTCCTTTGGCAAACATGACAAACAATTTCCCTGAAGGAACTTTTTGGCACAAGACAGTGAAAGAGGATTTAGAGCCAGATCTGGGTGGAGCTGATGAGCATCTAGAGAGTTGGAGGTCTTGTTCATGCCATAAGAGGAAGATGTTTTTCAGAGTGTTTATGTGTGAGAAAAACACTTTATCAGTTTTTGTAATCAGTATAGATTATATAATCTCATCCAATTGATGCCAGGCTTTGATGGCTTCCCATCCAACAACAAGGAGGTGAAATGTAGGAGAAACATCAGGAAAACCTTCTCACGCTTGGTATCTCTGGGACCCTGGAGATGTTTGATTGCTTGGTCTGAATTTAATATCAGCTATATTAGATATGACGCTGTAGCATCATTTACACGACTATACACTTGCAAATGCTCAGTGCTGAAATATTTACTCATAATTCTCTGAAACGTTGAATCTTTTGATGAGGTTTGTCGGTCGTATATCTGTACAAAGAGTATCTAAACCAATAATAGTCCTTGATATTATGATCCATCACTAGTCAAATCTTTTTTGCATTGCATCTAACATCTGCTTGAAGTATCGTGACTATATTAGAGAAATAACTTAAAATAATGTCCTCAGTTTTGCTGTTGAATTTGAGCTGAAGGATTATTGAGAGAATCCAGATATTTGCATTTGTAGATCTAGATTCCAGACCACAGACTTCATACTTGCTGTCTGTGAGTTGTCATTTGGTGATCTGAAGAGAAGAGGCCCTGAATGTGAGTTATAGGGAATGTGATACTGTGTTCAGGTGCAGCGTGTGAGGCCGTCTCTCTCTCTCTCTCTCTCTCTCTCTCTCTCTCTCTCTCTCTCTCTCTCTCTCTCTCTCTCTCTCTCTCTCTCTCTCTCTCTCTCTCTCTCTCTCTATTTCTTTCTCTTTCTCTCGGTGACTTCATGACTGATGAGAGCTTTGCTGTGTTATGCACCTTCACTTTCTCTGTGTGCAGGGTTTCCACGTTCAGGGAAATCCAAGATGATCCGGGAACATACACAATTTAATATTATGATTTTCATTGAAGAATGATTTTTACTTGAAGTTATGGACGTATGTGGAATTTTAAAACATCTTAAATGAGAAGTTTGGCCAGAAGTTAAAGTTTTGCCTTTATTGCTTACCCTCATGACATTCAAACCCCAAACAGCTTTCTTTGTTCTTGTGATGAAACGGTTTGACATCACGGTTATACTGACCAAAATCACCACAGTTATCAATATTATAATGGTTTTGGTAACAATTTCACTAATGCAAACTGAGTTTAAAATTGATTTTACATGTAAGCACACTTTTTTCACATAGACATCAATTAAATAAATTAAAAAAAAAAATCATGGCACATTGGGGTCTTGAGGTCAAACAAGTGAATAAATCAGATTTTCATATAAACACAGAACAAAGCAAGTCATCTGTCCACGTTTAGAATCGGGTGTACTTTATGACCCAGGAGTAAGCTGCACGACACCTGCGCTCACAACAATCGCGGATGGAGCAAATAGAGAAGAGAGCTTTAAACTCATCAAATGAATAGGAAAAAGATTAATCGCGATTAATCGGATACAATAAAAAGGTTGCGTTTGCAATTTGCATGACATATTTGTGTGTGTTGTTTGTAATTAATATCTATACATAAATACACACATACATGTAAACTTTTAATAAAAAATGTATTTGTTTTTATATATAATATAAAATCTATGAAAATAAAAAAGTAAATATAAACATGCAATTGTTTATTAAATTGTTTAATTTTTTTATTAAATTAAATTGTTTAAATTTAAATTAATTAAATTGTTTAATATTTGATTAAATTGTTTAATTGTTTAATCTTTTGACAGCCCTAGAAAATATGGAATTAGATTTAAATTCAGTCAGTAAAGCACTGTCATCACAAACACATGGGAGCAGACGTGAATGAGTGGGTTTGTCTCATATTATTGCTTATATTGGTTGATGCTGGATCTTAAGCCAGGACTAGGCCTTAGATTAATTAGGAAATATAACTAGTTTTAACAAACATGCCTTACTAAAACCATTACTGGCGTGCATTTTGAGGAAAAATAAAGGGCACTGGTGTATATTAAGATATGTCAGTGCAAGTTGTTTTCAGTTTGGACAGCTCTTGCATTTATTTTAGTCTAGGACTAGTCTAATCCCTGTCCGGGAAACCGCCCCTATATCTCTATTGTGAACCAAAAATATATTTTTTGTGTGTGTTGTTTTGGGTTTTGTAGTTCAAATATTAAATAACTCAATGTGACTGGTGCCATATATTTCATGTGTCCAGAAGGAATACAAATGGGTAATGAATGAATCCTTAGTAATCATGAGCGACTACAAAGGCACTATCAGTAATAGTTTTGATCCTGGGTTTAAAGAAGAAAAGTGAAGGAAGGGTTTTTAACTCGAATTTTCATATATGCCTGTGTGTAAAAGTGTGTGAGAATTTGGCGCAGAAGTCATAGTCTGGAGCAAATGCATCAAAGGTCAAAGGGATTTGGCGGCAGCCCTATCTTCTCATGATAAATGAGTTCTGGTCTTCTTTTTCTAAAACCTCCTTTGTGGCTTAATAGATGGATCCCTGCAGGATTATTTACAACCCCAAAACAGAAAAAGTTGGGACACTGTAGAAATTGTGAGTAAAAAAGGAATGGAATAATTTACAAATCTCATAAGCTTATATTTTATTCACAGTAGAATATAGATAACATATCAAATGTTGAAAGTAAGATATTTTGAAATGTCATGCCAAATATTGGCACATTTTGGATCTCATGAGAGCTACACATTCCAAAAAAAGTTGGGACAGGTAGCAATAAGAGGCCAGAAAATTTTAATGTACATATAAGGAACAGTTGAAAGACCAATGTGCAACTTATTAGGTCAATTGGCAACATGATTGGGTATAAAAAGAGCCTCTCAGAATGGCAGTGTCTCTCAGAGGTCAAGATGGGCAGAGAATCACCAATTCCCCCAATGCTGCAGCGAAAAATAGTTTTCTGAGTTTCTCAGAGAAAAATTGCAAAGAGATTGAAGTTATCATCATCTACAGTGCATAATATCATTCAAAGATTCAGAGAATCTGAAACAATCTCTGTGCGTAAGGGTCAAGACCGGAAAACCATACCGGATGCCTGTGATCTTCGGGCTCTTAGATGGCACTGCATCACATACAGGAATGCTACTGTAATGGAAATCATAACATGGGCTCAGGAATACTTCCAGAACACATTGTCAGTGAACACAATCCACCGTGTCATTCGCTGTTGCCAGCTAAAACTCTGTAGGTCAAAAAAGAAGCCATATCTAAACATGATCCAGAAGCACAGGCGTTTTCCCTGGGCAAGGCTCATTTAAAATGGACTTTGGCAAAGTGGAAAACTGTTCTGTGGTCCAACAAATCAAAATTTGAAGTTCTTTTTGAAAAACTGGGATGCCATTTCATCCGGACTAAAGAGGACAAGGACATCCCAAGTTGTTATTAGCGCTCATTTCAGAAACCTGCATCTCTGATGGTATGGGGTTGCATGAGTGCGTGTGGCATGGTCAGCTTACACATCTGGAAAGGCACCATCAATGCTGAAAGGTTTATCCAAGTTCTAGATACATATGATCCCATTCAGACGTCGTCTCTTTCAGGGAAGACCTTGCATTTTCCAACATGACAATGCCAGACCACATACTGCATCAATTACAACATCAAGACTGCATAGAAGAAGGATCTGAGTACTGAAATGGCCAGCCTGCAGTCCAGATCTTTCACCCAAAGAAAAGATTTGGTGCATCATAAAGCGAAAGATGCGACAAAGAAGACCTAAGACAGTTGAGCAACTAGAAGTCTGTATTAGACAAGAATAGGACAACATTCCCATTCCTAAACATTGGTCCTCCTCCAGCTGTTCCTTTATATGCACATGTAACTTTTCTGGCCTCTTATTGCTACCTGTCCCAACTTTTTTTGGAATGTGTAGCTCTCATGAAATCCAAAATGAGCCAATATTTGGCATGACATTTCAAAATATCTTACTTTCAACATTTGATATGTTATCTATATTCTACTGTGAATAAAATATAAGTTTATGAGATTTGTAAATTATTCCATTCCTTTTTTACTCACAATTTCTACAGTGTCCCAACTTTTTCTGTTTTGGGGTTGTATTTTTCTTTATTAAAAATATATGTTTTTAAAAGTTATATACAACTATACACAATCAGTTACTGTGGATGGATGTATTTAGCTGTTTGGCATATCACAGCAGCTAAATACAAGCATATCAAATAAAAAAATAGTTTTATAGACCCCTTATTCTGTTTCATTGCTTCTGATCTTTTCGGCAGTTTGTGAAGGCAAGTAAAACCTCATTCAGACAGCACTTTTGTCCCAGAAATACTCGTTAAATTGGCAGACAGACTTCTTTGTGAACGCAAACACGTCCCGTAAATGTTCTGGGATCACTCCCGGAAAGAGGACCTAGTAACATTGGCGTAAGATACCCGGAAAGCCCTTTGTGTGAACAAGATGCAGAAACAATGCCGTAAGGGGCGTGCCGTAGTGAGGACGCACGTGTCATTGCAACATGAAGTTATGGTTCAAATCTTTAAAACGAGGGATTTACATGCAGATTAACATTCACAATGAGAAATGCCTGCAAACTGGACTGAAACAGAAATCAGGGAGATCATCACTATCAGTGGTGCTGAAGCTGAGATCATTCACCAGCATGAACAGTGCATCATGAGCTCATATGAGTTATAATAAACAAAAATGCACACGGTATCTGTGTGAACGCACGTAAATCATTGGCAGTGTGAATGAACCAAAAATTAAACGATCCCGGACAAATCCCAGATGCATTTTCCGTAATGGCTGTGTGAAAGGGACATAAGTGTCTTATGTAAGAAACGCCTCAGAAATGCAGCCAGGTGAATGTAAAACCAGACTAATTTAAAAGGCTTTCCTAAGAGAGATTAGTTCATCCAGGCAATCCACAACTAGTCAGTTTACCAGACGTGCAGTTTTATAGTTTGATTTGATTTGTGTGCATTGCATATCTGTGTGGTCCTGCCAATGATTCATCTCTGTTTTTCTGAGTCTATTGGATTAAAGTTGGGGAGCGGTCATAACCGTCAACGGCAGCGGCAATAAAACAGCCGAATACGCTGACAGTCAGCAGAGACAGGCGTTTGGACGACTCCCACCCGAAAGCAGGATGCAGCTACGTACTGTAGGTCATAAATCTCAGCGTCTTTGTCCTAATTAGTGAGGTTCTTTTTCATCTCTGCGTTGATGCTTTCTGATTCATGGGAGCGCAGGCTTTAAAGAAGATTTTTCCACGGGGTTGGTAATTGATCGTGTGGTTTTCGAGGGGAACGTCACGTCTTTTTTTTTTTGTGGCAGAGGGAATGTCATGATGCAAGCACTTATGGCGGGCATCTAAAGTTTGCTGGTCTCAGCTCGAACATCAAAGATGAGGGCGGAAGGTTCTGGCTAAGCGCCCGCTCCGCCGCTGTCATTCCAAGGACCCCTCTCGGTGTCTGTGGCTGCCCTCGAAATGCCTGTGGCCTGTGTGTAAAAATTATAATTTGCGTGGGGTTAGACTGGATGAAGGGCTTTGCTGTTTCTGGCAGATTGGGGGTCTCTGTGTGAGGTGTCACCTGTGATGGAAAGTGTGACCGTCGAGTTGAGACAGCGTAGGTGTTAGACAGCAAAGCTCAGCATTTTTTGTAGCATTAGGGAAGAAAACCCTTATTAATAGATCTCCCAGACTTGAAAGGGACAGTTCACCCAAAAACTCATTTATTCACCCTTTGTTCCAGTTCCTTATGACTTTCTTTTTCTGTAAACCACAAAAGAAGGCTGCATGTTCTCCTTGCTCCCCAATACAAAGTTGATGATGACCGGGAAAGCCCCTGGTCATTATTCACGTTGAATTGAAGTTTAAAAAAGCATCATAAAAGTGCCATTTATAGTTTTTTTATAATGTTTTTGTTATTTTTTACATTTTTAGGTGAACTGTTTCTTTAACCCCGTCTGACAACGAGCCAGTAATGACTTTTGAAGAAGTTGCTGGTGATGCTGTGAATATTTTTGCTTTCATCCTTCATTTTTTTCATCCGCTGTTTAAAAGACCTCATCATGTACTAACACGAGTCACTGTTGTCTGTCAAAATAATATCAAGAGATGATTTGCTTGCTTTGGACGGCCCTTCGGTTGTTGTCCTTCCTGTGGAGTGCCCACACAGACATCACTTCAACTTCCGCCCACGTGTTGCTTCAACTGGTTTACTGTGACGCAAACACTAAACCTCTCAAGGCCCGCTGTCACCCACCCTGAGTCTAAGACCCCCCTATAAGTTGGGCAGTGCAGTCAGCTGGTTTGGTGTGGGCTGTGTAGGGTGCAATTGAGGTTAGGTTAGCTGGTTTGGAATGGAAAATATGAGGCACAGCTGTGGATATTGGCCATCTTAGGAGCTGGGCCTCGTGCCCACCTGTGGCAAGAGGACAAGTGCCATATTCCAGAGACCAATGAAGTACCAACCATAGCTTAAGTATGTTGTGCAACTGAGCCCAAAAGTTAACTCATTGCAAATATCACCGTGCAAAATGTGTCTCTTACATACAGTATACTACATTCCTAAAAATAAAGGTGCTTACTGATGCCATAGAAGAATATTTGCTGTCTTAATGATTCTTTAAAGCATATTTCTGAAGAACCTTTCTGTTTTAGATGATTCAAATGTATGAAAGAAATGGTTCTTTAAAGAACTAAATAGTGCTTTGAGGAACCAAAAAAGGTGGTTCTACGCTTCAAAAAAATGATTTTCAAGAAAAAAATCCTTAGTATTTTTGTCTTGTTTTCAGTAAAAATATCAAAAAATTCTTAAATCAAGATGCTTTTTCTTGATGAGCAAAACGATCCAAGAAAGTGATTTCGTGCACAAAACAAGCAAAAAAAATCTGCCAATGGGGTAAGACATTTTTTCTTGAATTTAGTGTTTAAGAAAAATGTTCAAGATTTTTTTTGCTTACCCCATTGGCAGATTTTTTTGCTTATTTTATGCACAAAATCACTTTTTGGGTCGTTTTGCTCATCAAGAAAAAGCATCTTAATTTAAGAATTTTTAGATATTTCTACTGAAAACAAGACAAAAATACTAAGTAAGAAAGTCATTTTTTGCAGAATATGGGGTCTTCAACTACTCTTCTTCAAGGGCCAGATTGAAAAATGTAAATATGATGCGGGCCAAACATTTACCCATACTTTTACCTTTTATATATTTTTACTTTTACCTATTATTATTATTATTATTATTAGAATTATTATATATGTTATAACATGTTGTTTTTGTTATAGCTCATATATTAAAAAACATGCATTTTCAAAAAAGATGCACATCTTGCATCCAGTATTTTGCCGTTTAATTACTGAGAAAACATATTTTCTATTTTAATATTTTAAAAACAAATGCAGTTTAACAATGCAAGAGTCAAATGGTATAGTTAAACTATGATCATTGCACAAAAAAGTGCAAGTATAAATAATCAACACAGTTATAAACAAAAGAAGTTTAAAGGCTCTGCATTACAGTTAGTGCTTTACAAAATTACATGTTTAACTTTTCTAAATTGTTACATTTTTAAGTATTCACAAGATATAACCAGTCTTCTCCTAATTGTCAGGAATTTCAGAGACGAACCTAAGCGCAGACGTATATGAACAATTAACACTTTATTAAATATAAGACAAGAAAACAAAACCCACGATGGGGCAAATAACAAACAATAAACTGAACAAAAGACAGGATTTACACAGAACTATACCAACTAGACTAAACTACAAAAACAATTACCAACAACTGGACACAGGCTAAACTAAACAGACTTCAGATACTCACACTGACAGGACAAAACGGACCAGTACAAGACACCAAACACAAGGACTTTAAATAGGGAAAACTTAATGACACACACCTGAAAAGAATCATTACTAAGGGATCTGGGAAAAAGTGGTCAGAATAAACCAATACTAAAACCACGCATCTCCCACATAAAACATTGTACTGTCAGAACCCTGCCATGCTGAACTAGATCTTAATACAAACAGGAATCTGGCAGGATCCTGACACTAATGGCTTAAATTGCACTTCATGTTTTTCTTTTTAATATTTTAAAGATATATAGGCTAAACCACCTTTCCATTGTACACTACATTCGGACTCGACTGTCGGAGTTCGCCCCCTAGTGGCAGTTGTAATGAAATTTCAGTTTACTCGTAAATCTGTGTCAACATGGGATATGAGCACATTCCAGCGCAATAGCCTTTAATCTACAAATATATTTATTCTTAATAATTTACTTTTCAGTAATCAATCGTTTTAAAGGATTTAAGTGTTGCTGATACACGATTGGAACACACTGAAATAATCACTGCCGGTTGGCATGTTACATGCGGTGTATAAAATATGAGTAAATAATCCTAAAATATTGACTGGTAATGATTGGGCACTGTATCATGTATCATCATAGGTTTTGGTAAAATAGCTAAGGAAAACGTATTTGAGTTTTTGATACTACAGAGCCTTTTTTTTTAAGTCTGATATTAAATGTTTTCTCAGTGTGTGGTACCACAGAAAAATGTGAATTAACCACCCAGCCAAATTTGAAAGATTAAAAAAGGCAAATAAATCCAATAATTTATCAATAAATCTTGAAAAAACAGGCAGGATTCTCTGGTCTCAAACACAGAAATGTGGAAAAGCTGTTTAACATTATTAGCATAATTTATAAGGCATTTATAAACAATTCTTTTAAATGATTTTACACAGACTTTAACAGATTTTGGCTGTAGAGACAAAGCCTTGCACTAATCAAATCAAATTTACATGTATGCATTTAGCAGATGCTTTTATCCAAAGCGACTTACAAATAAGAGAGATTTGAACATTTTGTCAGTGAGCTTACTCACTAAAGTCTATAGGGTCAACAACACCTACACTGTAGGAAAAAGGCCAATCCTCCCACCTCACCAATCCCACTTATATATCCAGCTGCAGTTCAGAGAGAAATCTGTCTTAATATAGCCTCACAGCTGTGAGCCCAGAAGGAATGCAGGGCCTGGCTATAGCCACAAACTCCAAGTCGGAATATCCTCCAACCTAATCAATGTGCGTGTCGTCTTCTTCCGACGCGAGCTTTGATGACCCGTACAGAGTTGCCAAGATAAACCGAATAGGAGGGCGTGTGCATGTGCATATGCACGAATGTGTTTGTGGGGTGCGTCTTACAGACAGCGAGAACCGGGATTGTTTTCACGCCATGCACACACCCCAGTCATGCTGTCATCTGACCTCTGCTGAGCTCCAGGCCAGCAACGGCTGTCTGTGTTACAGGCGATCTTGGTTAGGAATCAGCGCTCGACCACAGAATGGGCCGTTAAACCCACACTCGTCCCATGAATCACTCAGTGAATCTGTTCTTGTTTCTTGGAATCTAAATGTTTCTGCTCTTCCCATGATGGTTACTGGTGTTTTGGGGGAGTTTAGACTAAATTTAACAGCACAATAGCTCCGTTTGACATTAATCTCGGAGTTGTTTGACATGAATGATTATTCAACTAAAAAATAAGATTTTGTCAGCGTTTTTATTTCACCCGCATGTCTTTCCAAACGGTTAGGACTGTGTTCTGTGGAAACATAAAAGATAATGTTTTGAAGAATGTCTTGTCTGTATTTTTCCATACAGTGTAAGCGAATGGGGAGTGGTGATGTAGAGCTCCAATATTGACAAAAAAAAAACACTGTAAAAGTAAAAAAAGTGAAAATAGTTTATATGTCAGTAATGCATTACAAAAAGGTTGTGTGTGTTAACATTAGTTAGGCATTAGCTAACATTAGCTAATATTTATAATATTATTTCATGTAAATGTCAGCATTCATTAAATCAAAGTTGTAACTGGTAACCTTAGTTAATGCACATTAAACTAACATTAACTGTATTGCATCAACAAACATTAACAAAGATGAATGCTGAAAAAGTATATTGCTCATTGTTAGTTCATGTTATACATGTTAACAAATAAAACCTTATTGTAAAGTGTTACCTCTTCGTCTACATATAGCTTAGCATTAATATCATACAAGCATTTAGGAAGTTATTAACCAATTTTTTTAAAAGTTGCCCTCCAGCATTTTTTGTGATTTTCACAAAATGCCTTGCAGGAAAATTTTCTACTAAAAATATATAAACAGACAAATATATCAAATAAAAGAACAGACCCGAACAAACAATAAACAAACAAAACAGGAAACAAGTTTCATCCGATCTATATTTTTACTCTGCTTATAAACTCTTAAAATATATTTTTTTTGCAAAAAACTGAAATAATTACATTTTTGTGAAGGAATTTTGTTAGAGATCAGATTCAGAACGATTATCAAAACGTACAGAGTTTACAATTAGTAAATAATTTTTTTGCTTCAGTTTTTTTATGGATAAGTGCCATCTAGTGGATAATCGCTGTATTACAGATTAACATAAAACCTAATCATCAACATGTTTTTATGCAAATGTTTTCTCTTAATTGACGTTTTCACCATTTGCTTTAATTGAATAGAAAACAGGAAGTTGGACTGCTACACTGCAAAAAATGATTTTCAAGAAAAAAATTCTTAGTATTTTTGTCTTGTTTTCAGTAAAAATATCTAAAACTTCTTAAATTAATATGCATTTTCTTGATGAGCAAAACGACCCAAGAAAATGGGTCAAATAATCTGCCGGTAAGCAAATTTTTCTTGAACTTTTCTTGAATTTAGTGCTTAAGAAAAATGTTCAAGATTTTTTTGCTTACCCCATGGCAGATTTTTTTTTGCTTGTTTTATGCACAAAATCACTTAAATTTCATATTTTTGGTCTAAAAACTAGACTTATTTTCTTGAGTCGTTTTGCTCATCAAGAAAAGCATCTTCATTAAAGAATTTTTAGATATTTTTACTGAAAACAAGACAAAAATACTAAGACATTTTTTTGCAGTGTAGAGCATTGTCCTTCAAAAAGATCATAATGTATACCATTTACATAAATGTATATATTTGGTACCAATATGTACCTTTGAGGGACTAATATGAACTCATTATGTGCAAAGGTGTACTTTTTGAAAGGGTCCTAGTGAAACCCTTTATTTTATTTTTTGACATTATACACAAAAAACATGAATAAGTAACTTATGATAAATATATTTTTTTTAAATGCACTATTCCTTTAAGAAACTTATGACGCTTTTTTGTTTTTGTTTTTTTAAGGACGGTGGTGATGCCAATAGCCAACGAGTTTGCTCCAGACGTGGTGCTGGTTTCTTCAGGCTTTGACGCTGTGGAGGGGCATCCGCCACCGCTCGGAGGATACACACTAACGGCCAAATGTGAGTATTGTCTGAATCCCTGCATTAAGGAAGATTGTCATGGGATGAAGTGTTTTTTCCACTCCTAAGGCTACAAAAATGAGTCATTGACATGGAAGTCTGCCTTTGTCCAACTCCCTCTCTCTCTTTCTCTCATATTTTACGTCTGAAAGCTTTAGTTTAGTTTATCGTGCGTTAATGCCACAAAAACAAGAGACCACTCTGCTGTGCAGTTTAAATCCCAAAAGGGAGGAGATCTACCAGTTATTTTTTCCCAAACTTTCAGAGCTTTAATGTTTTTTTTGTTCCCATGTGTGCATAACATCAAGATGGTATTCTAGGCTTGTTTGTAAATCAAACATTAAGCGATTGTGAACACTTGTTATTGGGGTCCAGAAGGTGCTTTTATCCTGTTAGAGAGTCTTATAGATTACATCTCTTAGTGAAAGCTTTCCTTATGCGAGTGCACGAACGAATGCACGCTAATGTTAAAACACTATTGTGGTTTAACAGGGTGGGGGAGTCCGCTATGCTACTTTTAGCGCGACTCAAAAGAGACAGGTCGTCCGCTGAGTCTGCGTCGTTCTTGCTGATAAAACTTACTTTAAATCAGATTCCTGTAGCCGGCTGATCTTAGAACAGCTCAATGACCTGTGACAGCGTTGATTTTCCTTTTTTCTGCAAGCTTATCTTAAAAAAAGATACGCACAAGCACATTAAGTGCATACCAGAGTAAATTTACCAGAGCTGGAGGCAAAAATGCTGTACATACAGAAAATGCCTTAATGGTGTTTGGGGGGGGTTATGTTTTTTAACATTTAACGAGCACCAGTGGTCCGATTCACGATTTTACTTTTACTTTGGTGTGTAAGTGTGTAACATGTTAACGATATGCAATAGGTGCACCCCAAAGTAAACAATGACGCAAGTTATCGTCTCCAACATAAATCGTTTCTTGGACTACAACAAACACACGGATTGTAGGAAACAGTTTACTTCTGGGATTGTAATGCACAATTGTATTGACATTAACAAAGATAATGAATGCTGAAAACTATATTTCTTGTTCATGTAAGCTTATGCATTCACAAATGTTAACAAATACAACCTTATTGTAAAGTTGAACATATTTATTGTATATTATAATAAAAATCTTCCTAAATGTAGATATAACCCCTATCGTGCAGTGAAAAATTAAAATCAATCAAAGGTGGTCTTGAATATGAATGTTCATAAAGGTTTGGAAGGGTAAAGTCGGATACGTATATTTAAACATGAGATCAAACAAAAAGTTCAAAAGATGCCTGGAGTCAAAATACTAAAGCCACATATATTATAATTAAACCTGCCTCGTATTAAGTTTAGTCTCAGGAAATCCAAAGCGCTGTCTTTTTAAAACAGAAAATGTGATGTAATACTCGTTCTTTGATCACGGTCCAGCCGGCAGAGCTGTAACCCTCACTTCTATTTCCTGTCTCTCCTTTGGCAGGTCTTGGCTACCTGACCAGGCAGCTGATGGGACTGGCCGGCGGTCGGGTGGTACTTGCCCTGGAGGGGGGTCACGACCTCACCGCTATTTGTGATGCCTCTGAAGCATGTGTTTCTGCTTTGCTTGGAAACGAGGTAAGAACGGACTTCAGATCAATACCTGTTGACTATACTGATGTAATATTATCCCACATGTGTATCACATGGAGGACTTGAATGAAGTGCATAAAATAGTTGCCTAAATGAAGACCGTAATAAGAAAACAACTCATTGTCTGAGGATCTTGCATATTTGATGAAATTAAATGCATGAAATCACAGCATTAACATAGCAATGGATCAGTTGATGATGTGATTTTCCATCATCCGGCCCGAACCTCTCTCATGTTTCTGTCGAGCATTGGTCTTTATCCTCCCACTCGTTTCAGTATAGGATGTCACAGAGTAGATGTTTTTGGGGTGTGTCTTTACTCCCTTTGTCTTGGACAGCCACCAGTTAACAGAATACATAGTGAACCAATCACAGCGCTTGCGATCTACGTAGAACGGATGCGTTGTTTAAATTTCGGCGAGTGGGTTAAATCAGGCTGTGAAGAGCAATGCACAGCCTACAGCGTAGAACCTACGCACAAGTAAAAATTGCACTTAAGTAAGGTTTTATAAACCTGGGTTAATTTTAGGGATAAACCCACTAGTAAATTACAAGCAGGGTTCCAAAACCCTTGGTTAATTTCAGGGATAAACCCACTTCTAAATTACAAGCAGGGTTTCATAACCCTGGGTTAATTTCAGGGATAACCACGCTTCTAAATTACATGCAGGGTTTCATAACCCTGGGTTAATTTCAGGGATAACCACGCTTCTAAATTACATGCAGGGTTTTATAACCCTGGATTAATTTCAGGGATAACCCCGCTTCAAAATTACAAGCAGGGTTTCATGACCCTGGTTTAATTTCAGGGATAAACCCGCATCTAAATTACATGCAGGGTTTTATAACCCTGGATTAATTTCAGGGATAACCCCGCTTCAAAATTACAAGCAGGGTTTCATAGCCCTGGGTTAATTTCAGGGATAACCACGCTTCTAAATTACATGCAGGGTTTTATAACCCTGGATTAATTTCAGAGATAAACCCGTTTCTAAATTACAAGCCAGGTTTCATAGCCCTGGGTTAATTTCAGGGATAAACCCAGCTTCTAAATTACAAGCAGGGTTTTTATAACCCTATGTTAATTTCAGGGATAGCCCCGCTTCTAAATTACAAGCAGGGTTTCATAACCCTTGGTTAATTTTAGGGATAAACCCACTTCTAAATTACAAGCAGGGTTTCATAACCCTTGGTTAATTTTAGGGATAAACCCACTTCTAAATTACAAGCAGGGTTTCATAACCCTGGGTTAATTTCAGGGATAAACCCACTTCTAAATTACAAGCCGGGTTTCATAACCCTGGGTTAATTTCAGGGATAACCCAGCTTCTAAATTACAAGCAGGGTTTTTATAACCCTATGTTAAATTTAGGAATAACCACGCTTCTAAATTACATGCAGGGTTTCATAACCCTGGGTTAATTTCAGGGATAACCACGCTTCTAAATTACATGCAGGGTTTTATAACCCTGGATTAATTTCAGGGATAACCCCGCTTCAAAATTACAAGCAGGGTTTCATGACCCTGGTTTAATTTCAGGGATCAACCCGCATCTAAATTACATGCAGGGTTTTATAACCCTGGATTAATTTCAGGGATAACCCCGCTTCAAAATTACAAGCAGGGTTTCATGACCCTGGTTTAATTTCAGGGATAAACCCGCATCTAAATTACATGCAGGGTTTTATAACCCTGGATTAATTTCAGGGATAAACCCGTTTCTAAATTACAAGCCGGGTTTCATAGCCCTGGGTTAATTTCAGGGATAACCACGCTTCTAAATTACATGCAGGGTTTTATAACCCTGGGTTAATTTCAGGGATAAACCCGCTTCTAAATTACAAACAGGGTTTCCTAACCTTGGGTTAATTTCAGGGATAACCCAGCTTCTAAATTACAAGCAGGGTTTTTATAACCCTATGTTAATTTCAGGGATAGCCCCGCTTCTAAATTACAAGCAGGGTTTCATAACCCTTGATTAATTTTAGGGATAAACCCACTTCTAAATTACAAGCAGGGTTTCATAACCCTGGGTTAATTTCAGGGATAAACCGGTTCTAAATTACAAGCCGGGTTTCATAACCCTGGGTTAATTTCAGGGATAACCCAGCTTCTAAATTACAAGCAGGGTTTTTATAACCCTATGTTAAATTTAGGAATAACCCCGCTTCTAAATTACAAGTTGGGTTTCATAATCCTGGGTTAATTTCAGGGATAAACACGCTTTTAAATTACAAGCAGGGTTTCATAACCCTTGGTTAATTTCAGGGACAAACCCCCTTCTAAATTACAAGCAGGGTTTTTATAACCCTGTTTTAATTTCAGGGATAATCCCGCTTTTAAATTACAAACAGGGTTTCATAACCCTTGGTTTATTTTTGGGATAAACCCACTTCTAAATTACAAGCAGGGTTTCATAATCCTGGGTTAATTTCAGGGATAACCCAGCTTCTAAATTACAAGCAGGGTTTTTATAACCCTATGTTAAATTTAGGAATAACCCCGCTTCTAAATTACAAGTTGGGTTTCATAATCCTGGGTTAATTTCAGGGATAAACACGCTTTTAAATTACAAGCAGGGTTTCATAACCCTTGGTTAATTTCAGGGACAAACCCCCTTCTAAATTACAAGCAGGGTTTTTATAACCCTGTTTTAATTTCAGGGATAATCCCGCTTTTAAATTACAAACAGGGTTTCATAACCCTTGGTTTATTTTTGGGATAAACCCACTTCTAAATTACAAGCAGGGTTTCATAATCCTGGGTTAATTTCAGGGATAACCACGCTTCTAAATTTCATGCAGGGTTTTATAACCCTGGATTAATTTCAGGGATAACCACGCTTCTAAATTACAAGCAGGGTTTCATAACCCTTGGTTTATTTTAGGGATAAACCCACTTTTAAATTACCAGCAGGGTTTCATAACCCTGGGTTAATTTCAGGGATAACCCCACTTCTAAATTACATGCAGGATTTTATAACCCTTGATTAATTTTAGGGATAATCACGCTTCTAAATTACAAGCAGGGTTTCATGACCCTGGGTTAATTTCAGGGATAACCCCGCTTCTAAATTACAAGTGTGAAACGATCTTCAACCTATGGTTAAAAGCAGGGTCTAGAACGAAGATAAACCACGGTTAAGCGCTGTGTGAAAAGCCCTAGAGTTAATATTTTCAGTTCTGGTTTGAATTTAAAAATTAAAATCAATAATTACAATTAAATTGTGTTCTTTTTTAGATAATCTAGTGTGACAATTTACCTGTTGATGTGGCAAATTGTCGCAAGTGAACATTTTTTATTCAACAGTCTACAACACCGTAATGAGATAAGAGATGAAAATGTAATACAACATATGTGCCCAAGACTTTCTCTTTTCATTTGGTATAAGATTTGTACCATTGTGATGTAAGGTGCTCAGTAAATGTTAGACAGTGTGAAAAGTGTGAAAACTTACCCCCCCCCATATACCGCATATTTATTCACATATATGTTTGGCACATATGCCACATGCATTTTTTTTTTACCTAATGTATCTACAATTTTGATATGTTGCTTTCCAATAGTATGTATTTATAAAAAGTTCCATAGAAACTGAATATTTGACAGAATTGTTTTAAGTGAATCGTAAAGCCTTCAGACTTCAGAAAATATGTGTGTTTTTGAGGAAGTGACCCAGGGTCACAACCTTACTCCGTTCACATTTAATTGGATAAGAAGGGAACCTGCTGAAACCATCCACACAGACCCAGCGAGACTCTTAAACATTTCAATAACATCCCTCTCCCCAAACTGAGCCCGGCCGGTGTGGATCCCAATTTTAACACTCTTGCTGAGTTTATACAGCCTTCCAAAACAAGCCAACCGCTGGGAATGCAAAATCATTTTGCCACTTTTAGCGTCAGATGAGAGAACATAGGGCTCGTTTCTGGTGTTATTGTAGCTCCTGAGACAAGCTTGTAAATTCATTCCTGGAACTGTAAAGTCTAGCTGGCTCTACTCCATGTGAATTTCAGAGGATGAGAGGAAAATAAACAAGACAGTTAGACAGGGCGATGAAGGTTTGTTAAGGCTGTTGTTTGTGTGGCCTTGAGTATCAGGAATTAGACACATAGATCAGAGCGACCTTCGGGTTGCGTCATTCTGTCAAAGCCGTCGTGTTGGGTCTCTGTCATCTATCCATTGATCACTGTGATTGCGGTAGTTCGGCAAAGAAAAGCTGGAAAAAATTCCTGTCTTCAAACTGTGTCTCAATATGTAGCTCGTCTGGTAGAGCATTGTGTTAGCAACACAAATAGCATGGGTTTGATTCCCAAGGATCACTGAAAATTGAAAATTCTGTCATCATTTACTCACCCTCAAGTTGTTTTAAACTTGTATAAATTTCTTTGTCCCACTGAACACAAAGGAAGATAATTTGATGAATGTTCATAACCAAACAGATCAGATGCATTTTTTTCCTACTATGGAGACTACTATGGACATCTTTGTTACACAGATTCTTCAAATCATCTTCCTTTGTGTTCAGCAGAACAAAGAAATTTATACAGGTTTTGAACAACTTGAGGGTGAACAAATGATGACAGAATTTTTCTTTTTTCAGTGAACTATTCCTTTAAACATGCCGTAAGCTGCTTTGGATAAAAGCGCCTACCAAATGCATAAGGATAAAATATTTGAAAAGTTTGGATCCAAAACACAATAAATCCATTTTGACTAATTTCTGTAAAAATATGTTTTCTATATCAAGAACGCGACAAGATGAAAACCACAATTTTTGGTTTATTTTTTTTGCAAAATCCAATAAATAAACAAAGTATTGTTTTCAAAATGCTATAAATCTATTGAATCAAATATAAATGTGTATTCATCTTTGCCATGTTATATTCATTTAGTTGCACTGATTAAAAATAAACATTAATGGCATTAAAGATGCAGTGTGTAATAGTATCACTGTATACATATAAATTTGTTATCGTATTGCCGTTTCATCCACACGGATCCGGCGTTTTGGGAGACTGAATCCGCTATTTTTTTAAACCGGGTCCTAAAGTGGATAAATCTGAAACCGACACCCTTGCGGTTTCGTCTGTACAGCCAATCCGTATATTTTGTGAAGCGAAAACGTCATCACATCACGTGTCAGAAGCGTCACACGTAACAGCAACAACAATAACGGCAGATTACATGATTGTGTTTGTGCTACAGAAGCTACTAAAGCCTACTAGCTTTATTACAGCAAAATCTATTGCTTCTATGCAATTGTGGTGACCAACAAGCGATAATGGACAACACCATACGTTGGCTATGCGCATGCTCAAAGTCTTCTTCTCCGTGTATAGTGTATATCTGTGGCAGAATTACAGCGCCCCATACTGGTCCGGCATATATACTACACCGCTTTCAGTCGGTTATAGTGGTTTCGTGTTTACGGATTATTTTTTTAGAGCGCTCGGATAGGGAATGCACCGGCTTCGTGTGGATATAGCCTGAGAAGAATCTTTTGACAGAAATGCAAAATAATTACAAACTATATTATCAGGGCTGTATAAAGACATTTCATAATGAACCGTTATGTTTTTATTACCTTGGAATGAGACGTTTTTTTTTCTTCATACCGAGGGTCCCCTTACATGGAAGTCGCCATTTTGTGCCGCCATGTTTCTACAGATCCCTTAACGGACAAACTTTTTTACTAAGTTGTCTCCGACGATGACATGTTTGTCCCTGGCGGCTACCGTAGCTTCTCTATGCATTTCAAAATCGAGGGGTGATCAGTGAACTGAGCTATTGGTTGCAATTCGCAACCTCACCACTAGATGCCGCAAACATTTACACACTGCACCTTTAATCAAATGCTATCATCATTGGGACGTTGTCACTGAACTTTTTTGACAGCGATCAGCTTTAAAATGTTTTTGACTTGCTCGATTTTCGTTGACTTCGATGTAAAATAATGGAAAGTTTTTCATAAGATCCCCAGGGGTCAATGTGTTAGCATGACAGAAGCTTGATGCTGTCGTGTGAGAACAAGCAACAGACAAACATTTTTCGTCGCCTGAGTGCCTCTCACATCAATTATTAGATAACCACCACAGGTTTGACAATGCCATCAAAAGTATCATTTGGTTTTTGTTTGTTTGTTGATCACGAATTACAAAGTAGATGAGGAAAAGTAGGATTCTGTGTATATTCAACACACCGCCCTTATTGTTTACAATGCGTGAAATGGTGCGCTGTGATTGGTTAAGCGGATTTATTGCATTCTGCAGAGAAGGAGTGGCGTTTATCGCTTTTTGGAATAAAGGGTGAAAAGATGACAGAAAAACATGGCTGATATCGGATTTTGTGTAAAATGAAGAATTTACTTTATAATACTGACCAGATACAATACTGATTTTGGTGGTAACAAATTTTTTTTGAATGCCGTTTATCACGTTTTGGAACCCAACTCTTCATTTAATTGTTCTTAATTGTATTATAGGCAAAAATATATTTGGAGAGTAACGTTTTGGAGAGGAGGGCAAGCTTTTTTGCTTACCCACAAGGCATTGTGCCTCCACAGCTACAGGCTTGCCAGAAAATACATACAGTACACTAACCTTGTGTTTGCTTTAGAGAGGAATTGCATATTGCCACTCTTAAAGGAATAGTCTACTCATTTTCAATATTAAACTATGTTTTTACCTTAACTAAGAATTGTTGATACATCCCTCTGTCATCTGTGTGCGTGCACGTAAGCACTGGAGCGCGCTGCGACACTTCGATAGCATTTAGCTTAGCCCCATGCATTCAATGGTATCAAACAGAGATAAAGTTAGAAGTGACCAAACACATCAACGTTTTTCCTATTTAAGACGAGTAGTTATACGAGCAAGTTTGGTGGTACAAAATAAAACGTAGCGCTTTTCTAAGGGGATTTAAAAGAGGAACTATATTGTATGGCAGAATAGCACTTTTGGGAGTACTTCGACTAGGCGCAGTAACACCCTCCCTCTCCCATTATGAGAGGGAGAAGGGGAGCGGACTTTTCAGGTGAGTCGAAGTACTCCCAAAAGTGCTGTTCCGCCATACAATATAGTTCCTCTTTTAAATCCGCTTAGAAAAGTGATACGTTTTATTTTGTACCACCAAACTTGCTCCTATAACTACTCGTCTTAAATAGGAAAAACGTTGATGTGTTTGGTCACTTCTAACTTTATCTCTGGTTGATTCAATATACCATTGAATGAATAGGGCTAAGCTAAATGCTATCGAAGTGTCGCAGCGCGCTCCAGCGCTTACGTGCACGCACACAGATGATAGAGGGATGTATCAACTCTTCTTAGTTAAGGTAATAACATAGTTTAATATTGAAAATGAGTAGACTATTCCTTTAACGCAATAACTGTAATCTGTTTACATGCGCCAGTTAATAATCGTGACTCGGGTCACTGGAACAGTAGTGGTAGGCTATACTGTGATTCTGCAGTCTCCCACGTGGGAAAGTTTGTTGCCATAGCCGAAAAGAAGAGAGAAGTATTAAGTGTTTAAAACCGTGCGGTAAAAGTCTGTTTGGTGGTGTAAATTCTGTTTCAGCGACCTATCGAGTGCACTCTCTGGAGAGATGTTCAGAGGAGAGTATCCAACACCCTTCCTCTCTTCCTTTTTAGCTTTCAGACGTTGCCGTAGGTCCCATCTGAAAGCAGTTAGTTTCACACCTTGCTCAGACAAGGTCATTGAGAGAGAGAGAGAGAGACTTCAAGTCTTCAAAGGATATTGGGAAGCAGAAGGAATCTTGTGTCACAGAGTCTGATTTCACAGTGAATACTATAATGCGCTTACTATCGCATGAACAAAACACAGATTTTTAGGTGCACATTGTTTAAATATGCAATATGTGGGCATAAGTGTAAACTTCAAATCTTCTGTGCGGTGCATTCAGAGGGTCTTTTTTTAATTCAACCGCAGAGTCACCGAATCGTGCAGGAAGTAAAAAAGTGAAGCAAACGCCAGATCTGAATGCTGTAGATGTAAGAAACAAAAGCAGCGAGTGTAATCAGTATTGCAGGAAACAGGTGTTTTATCATTGCATTAAAGGCCACATGCTAACAGAGGTGAAGTTTAGGGCAGCGAGCGGAGGACGTAACTAACGTTTGAGAGTTTTGGATGGCCTGTTTGTTCGTGTTTCAACTAACACCTCATGGGAGAACAGGTGCTCACCGAACCTCTCTACCCAGCTGGAGCGCTCGGTCGGCTCTTACTAGAAATGTAAGTCAAGCATCATGTAGTCCCAGCTGAGGGCAGGTGATTGAGCTGCTTTACAGCGCTGCCGCCCGCTTTCACGACTCTGGTCATTATATCGAGCGTTTAACTGACCGGGCCGGTGTGAGAAATAGACTTCCTCTTTTACAGGCGGTGGAGAGACGGAGACGCTGTTATAATGAGGATTGTGTTTCCTTTGGTAAATTCTCGTACGTTTCGGTGAGCGATCAGAGGTTTGATTGGTTAAATAGCTTGTGAATGATGCTTCTCCTCTGACATCATTCGGCTCTGAACCTATGACTCATTGATGGATGTGTGCAAGCAGATGTTGTTCTCTAAATTGTGGTCATTAGCAATTATATGATAAACAACGTCCTAATAGACTAATTGTTGCCAGTTACCAATGAAGTTCTCCTTGTGTTTACCCAAGAGCTACAGTAAACACGCAAGCGTTTACCTTTAAAGACTGAGGTGGATTTTCCAGAATCATCTGTTTTGTGAAACACAAGGCTGGTTTGCTTGGTCACTACATTCATTTAATATAAGATTACAGTTTGAAATGAACATGAATTCGTTTCAGCTGCAGGCCTTGTGATTTTGTTTGTGTATACATTTATTTATCTGTCTGTCTACCTGCCTGTATATCTATCCACCTATCATCTTTGTGTCTGTCTGTCTGTCTGATGATCTATCTGCCTGTCTATTCCTCTAACTGTCTGTCTATCTTATCTTTCAATCAATCTATCATCTGTCTGTCTGTCAATACATGGATCCCTCTTTCTGTCTGTCTACACTCTAAAAAAACAAACGGTGCTATATAGCACCAAAACAATTGCTTTGGATCGTAACGATAGAAGAACCATTTTAGTGCCATATAGCACCGGTGAAGAACCAGTGAAGCACCAGTGAAGCACCAGTGAAGCACCAGTGTAGAACCATATAGGGGCCATATAGCACCACATATGGTTCTACATAGCACTATATGGTTCTACACAGGTGCTTCACTGGTGCTTCACTGGTGCTTCACTGGTTCTTCACCGGTGCTATATGGCACTAAAAATGGTTCTTCTATCGTTACGATCCAAAGCAACTGTTTTGGTGCTATATAGCACCGTTTGTTTTTTAGAGTGTATCTGTCTGTATATCCATTTATAATCTGTCTGCATGCCTATCAGTCTGTCTATCCCTTTTTGTATCTGTCTGTCTGTCTTTCCATTTATTGTCTGTCTGTCTGTCTGTCTATCCCTTTGTCTGTCTGTATATCCCTTTATAATCTGTCTGCCTGCTTGCCTGCCTGCCTGCCTGCCTGTCTGTCTGTCAGTCTGTCTGTCAATACATGTATCCCTCTTTCTATCTGTCTGTCTATCAATTTATAATCTGTTTGCCTGCCTGCCTGTCTGTCTGACTGTCCGTTTGTCTGTCTGTCTATCCCTTTGTCTATACGTCTGTCTGTCTGTCTGTCTGTTTGTCTGTCTGTCTGTCTGTCTGTCTGTCTGTCTGTCTGTCAATACATGTATCCCTCTTTCTGTCTGTCTATCCATTTATTGTCTATCCCTTTCTTTGTCTATCTGTCTGTATATCCATTTATAATCTGTCTGTCTGCCTGCCTGCCTACCTGTCTGTCTGTCTGTCCGTCCGTTTATCCCTTTGTCTATCTGTCTGTCTATCTTTCTGTCAATACATGTATCCCTCTTTCTATCTATCTGTCTGTCTATCCATTTATAATCTGTTTGCCTGCCTTTCTGTCTGTCTGACTGTCCGTCTGTCTGTCTATCCCTTTGTCTATCTATCTATCTGTCTGTCTATCTGTCTGTCAGTACATGTATCCCTCTTTCTATCTGTCTATCTATCCATTTATAATCTGTCTGACTGCCTGTCTTTCTGCCCGTCTATCCCTTTTTCTATCTGTTTGTCTGTCCGTCAATACATGTACCCCTCTTTCTGTCTGTCTATCTGTCTGCATATCCATTATCTATCTATCTATCAATCTATCTATCTATACTGTAAAAAATTCCGTAGAAATTACAATGTTATTGCATGTGGGTTGCCGGTAATTTACCGTAGATTTAAATTTATGCTATTTGCTGGCAAGAGTTTGTTCAAAGTTAAATAAACTTTAAATATTAACAAGACTTTATCTTTACAGAATAAAACTATACAAAAACAGCCTCATGCAAAGCATTCTGGGAACCAGAAATCATTATCAACCTTTTTCTGTTTTTTGCTTCAGATTTTGTTTCCCAGAATGTTTTGCTTGATGCTGTGTTTTTAGTTTTACTCTGTAAAGACAAAGATTTGTAAATGTTTAATGTTCATTTAACTTTGAACAAAATGTTGCAACCCAGCTGCAATTTCTACGGATTTTTTTACAGTCTATCTATCTATCTATCTATCTATCTATCTATCTATCTATCTATCTATCTATCTATCTATCTATCTATCTATCTATCTATCTGTATCCATTTATTATCTGTCTGTGTGTCTATCTGTCTGTATATCTATTTATAATCTGTCTGTCTGTCTGTCTGCCTATCTGTCTATCCCTTTGTCTGTCTGTCTGTCAATAAATGTATCCCTTTTTCTATCTGTCTGTCTATCCATTTATAATCTGTCTGACTGACTGTCTTTCTGTCCGTCTATCCCGTTTTCTATCTGTCTGTCTGTTTGTCAATACATATACCTATCTTTCTGTCTGTCTATCTGTCTATCTGTCTGTCAATACATGTATCCCTCTTTCTATCTGTCTATCTATCCATTTATAATCTGTCTGTCTGTCTGTCTATCCCTTTGTCTATCTATCTATCTGTCTGTCTATATGTCTGTCAATACATGTATCCCTCTTTCTATCTGTCTGTCTATCCATTAATAATCTGTCTGACTCCCTGTCTTTTTGTCCGTCTATCCCTTTTTCTGTCTGTCTGTCTGTATATCTGTCTGTATATCTGTTTATAATCTGTCTGCCTGCCTGCCTGCCTGTCTGTCTGTCTGTCTGTCTATCCCTTTGTCTATCTATCTATCTGTCTGTCTGTACCCCCTTTCTGTCTGTCTATCTGTCTGTATATCCATTTATAATCTGTCTGTCTGCCTGTCAGTATGTCTTTTCCTTTGTCTGTCTGTCTGTCTGTATATCTATTTATAATCTCTCTGCCTGCCTGCCTTGCCTGTCTGTCAATACATGTACTCCTCTTTCTTTCTGTCTGTCTGTCTGTATATCTATTTATAATCTCTCTGCCTGCCTGCCTTGCCTGTCTGTCAATACATGTATCTCTCTTTCTGTCTGTCTGTATATCTATTTATAATCTGTCTGCCTGCCTGCCTGCCTGCCTGCCTGTCTGTCAATACATGTACTCCTCTTTCTTTCTGTCTGTCTGTCTGTCTGTCTGTCAATACATGTATCCCTCTTTCTGTCTGTCTGTCTGTCTGTCTGTCTATCTATTTATAGTCTGTCTGTCTGTCTGTCTGTCTGTCTATTTATAATCTGTCTGTCTGTCTATCCCTTTGTCTTTCTGTCTGTCTGTCAATACATGTATCTTTCTTTCTGTTTGTCTATCTATCCATTTATAATCTCTCTGTCTATCCATCTAGCATCTGTGTGTCTGTCTATCCCTTTGTCTATTCATGTGTCTGTCTGTCTGTCTGTCTGTCTGTCTGTCTGTCTGTCTATCTATCCCACTTGGCACAACAATTTTCACTGATTGCAATGAATTCTACCGTTGTTGTCATATTTTATTCCACAGTGAACTGAAGTCATATATATTTGAGTAGTAAAATAACACACATTTCCTTCAAAGTCATTTTTTCTCAGATGGTTTTGGTTCCTTGCACTTCTATTGCCTGATCTTTCTGTAACCCTATTTTGCATTCCGTCCCCAGTTGGCTCGCCTTCACCTTTACGCATGTTTGAAAGACGTGCCGCATTTCTGTAAGATTTAAATTACTGCAGGCAGGTTGACAGAAACCGTCCTAACAAAAGCTTTTCTTTCTCCTGGAGAACATAAAGGCCCTCACGCTGAAATCGTGAGGGGGGAATTTAAATAAACCCCATCGTCGTGGTTGATGCCGGCCACTGGCATGCGTTTCATACCTGCCAGGCAGCTTGGCACACGCTGACAAGACCAACTAACATTTAAAGGGTGCGTGGCAGGGCCGTCCATCACCGTGATGGACAGATCTGACCCCTCCCCCAAGTCAGTGCAGGAGAGGGTCGCGCTCGCAGCAGGGTTGGAGAGCTGAGAAGGGGCCGGGGGATTCCAGAGGGAACGCTCCGGGGGGACGAGTGTCGACCTTCAATCAAACCTCACAGCGGGAAAGTGTGACGGAACGACCAGCTGGCCTCACTTCACACATGGGAGTATTTCTGCCTTTAAGAAAAATTGGGAAGTCGGACTACTGGTGATGTACTTGTGGGAAACTAGTTAAGTCAGGTTAGCTTTTCAAAGCCAGTGTAAATGTACAATTTTGTTATTACTTTGCTTACTGCTAAGGAACGACTTGACAAGTTGTTCTCACGAAGTAAATGTCAGTGAGACGTGACCCACCTTTATCCATAAAACAAGCACTATGTCGAGTATGTGTTATCGATGAAGTAGGGAGAGGTGTCAGGCGATCGCTGTCTTTTTTGATTGGCTATTCATCCGTTAGATCTCACTCAAGCTTAGTATGGTGGTCTGCCAGTGGCTGAACAAGGCTCTTTTGTCCAGCGTGAGAGCTTTGTCTTTGCCAACCCTGGATCTTGAGCTTTAACTTCTCTTTCCTCCTGACACGCGAGGTACTGGAAGTCCATGGCAGTCCTCCACAAGTTCAGTAACACGCTCTCATATGCACAGGCTCGACAAAAAGGGTTTTCTGCTTTGCGGTTAATACGTTGAGCTTTGGTGCTCAGGTAGTGAATGTGCGTTCCAATTTGGCTTATGTCTTTTCCTGATTCAGTATTCCCATCTTCATGTTCAATTTCCACTACTTTCGGTACTGTATTATTCAAATAAGAGAAGTAAAATGTCAGTCAAGATCAATTTGTCGTTGGGCTTTGTGAGATTCATTTGAAATGTTTTAAAGGGGTGTTCGAGAAGAAATCGTATTATTATAAACAATGTTATCCGACGCACACGGAGACGGCCAACATGGATCACAACTGTGCATAGAGGTTTGACAGCCAGGCAAGAATTCAAGGATCTGTAGTGAACATTGTTTTACACGGTAACATTGGCTTAGTGTAATAGTTTATACGCGTTAGATATAATATTTGAATGAAGGTAATTTACTTGTCATTTATTTCCCTTGTTATCAGAAATAAACTTCTGTAAAAGGTTGTTATTTATCTGGAAGTCTATTTGAAAGTCTACCGGACAGGCCCGGATTGGCTAATCGGGAGGACCGGGAGAATTCCTGTTGGGCCGGTCTGTTTTTTTGCCACAAGGGTCGGTGTTGTCATGCCACCTGATTGAAGGTTGCTGTCCCTAGGCTGCCAGCACTTACAATATTATCCAGCCCCACTTGCGTAATTTGTGGGTGGGAGATGTCCCCACAGTTTTATGTTCAAGTTGATTGTGTCCCGAGTCCCGACCACTTATTGGAAGAATTCTTGCATTAGGGTTTTTTAACATCTAAAATGCATTGAAAATGCAGAACGCATAATTTTCCTGCTTTTCAAGCGCTCGTCTGTGAGCACGGGTCTTGTGTCAGACGCGTCTATATTTGAGTGCGCTTGCTACGTAACTAGATTTAAAATAAACTTGAGCGCGACTTGATACGATTGACCTCTAAATGGAAAAGGATTCACACATTTAAGTCATTGATGTAACAATGAATCGTTTATGAATCATCATTATTGTCTATTGCAAAAGTAACGAAAATCTATTTGATGTAAAACTCATCAGTTGAATGATGAAGTTTAAATTTTGCAAGTCCATTTATTTGTTATTTTTTTTACACAAAGTAGGCCTATCTTACGTTATTTGGAAATACACATGATCTAGTATTAAAAAAAATTAAGATCAGGATTTTTAAGGACCCTGCTACCACAAAAACCTTTTGTGTTTATGTTGTGGCTGCTCTAACTGTCTATATTAGTATATATTGTATTGAAGTATGCTTTGTGTTCAAACAGGGTGCTCACTTGCTAGCGCATTGCTTTTGAAATGCAAGAGTCATGGAGTTGATCCCCATGCTAATAAAATGTATGCACTTTGGTCGTGCAACAGCAGAATTAAATACTCCTTCACATCCTGGCCTTCCTCTGCATTTCCAGTCCTCATACAGTACCTTTGATTTATTTGTTTTATTTAAAGCACATTTTCCAGCACGGCTGATCTTTCTGTCTCTCCACTTGCTTACATTTCAAAAATCACTCCGGTCTTGTTTCACTCACCTTTCTTTTTCATGCAAATGGTTGGGGAAGGTTGAATGACAGGATGCATGCCTTTATTATTTGCACACAGAACGCTCAGACATACATTTTCTCGCTTATGCGTGTGGGTGAAAAAATGCAACTTGCAGCCAGGGGGAAATGGAATCAATCCACACCAGGAATGCGGTTTCGTATGCCGGCCGTTTCCTCTGGGTTCTGGCCTTGCTGGTCCCCTAGCTGTCGTGAGGGTTTGCCAGAGCATGAGGTCTCCTGGCCCACGCGCCGTGACAAAGCACAAAGCCCTGCATTGTTGGCTTTGTGCAGACTGGGCTATCTTTAAATACAGCGTTCAGCACATCCATGAGCTCCAGTTTGTATATAAACACAGCCGTGCTGTTGCATTTAATGCCAGGTAACCATCAATGCACCATGGGTTCTCCTGTAAACAACCTGATGGAGAAGTGCCATCTATTAATGGAATCTTATGTTGCTTTTTTACTAAAGCGTGCATGCACATGCATTGAGCGATTTAATCGTTGGTGCATACCAAGACTTTGTGCTCAGTGGAATATATGAAAACTTTCAAGTTCTGGCCGTACTTTGTCTTTAAAATGAACAAGTGCCGTGTTGTCATCAAGATCAGCCTGGTCGATATATCCGTCTATCATTAGATGTTTGTGCAGTCAAAGCTATAACCTGACAGCTGTGGTCTTCATTTCAGCTGGACCCTCTCCCAGAAGAAGTCCTACAGCAGAGGCCGAACTCCAACGCTGTTCAGTCCATGGAGAAAGTTCTGGAAGTTCACGGTGAGTGCACGCTTATGATGTCTTTGCATGTTTGGTTGTGTTAATGTCTATTAACTTAACTATTAAGTTGTTTGCACCTTAAAACAAGTACTGGCATATGGTAGATGCTTCAGATTTAAACAAGATGTAATTTTGCATTTTGTTTAGCGTTGGTTTCATTTCATGTTACTGAGTATTGCATAAGCAGTGCATGTGGTAAAATGTATAGCCATGTGCAAATGTACATGTAAACAATCAGATCTGCTTTCCATCTTATTTTTTTACATTTTTTTTAAGTTTTATGTCATAGTCGAAGCTGATTGGATCTTGATTTGTGTCGTAGGTAAATACTGGCGCTCACTGCAGCGGTCGGCCTCCACGCTGGGCTACTCGTTGCTGGAGGCGCAGCGTTGTGAAAGCGATGAGGCGGAGACCGTGACCGCTATGGCCTCCCTGTCCGTGGCCAACAAGCACATGGGGAAGAGGTACACTCATCTCACACCATGCACACGCATGCTCGCTGTCTCACGTTTGCTTAAAGCCATCCATTCACGTCTTTATGAATGCGCGGAGGGTACTGAACAAGTGATGCGCAGCCGGGACTCACCGAATGTGCGGGGCAGACGTCCAGCATCGCTGGGCTTCTGAGAGACACGCTCTGCCAGAGTCCTAATTGAAAACACATAGGCAACATTGAGCACAGATGCTTGAGGTTTCTGGTTCTTCCTTAAACACTCAGAGTCTTTCACACATACGTATACAGTAAACGCGCCACTCACAGGTTTACGCCCCTGTGATTTCCTATTATTTTTATGAGGAGCCCAGCACAAAAGGTGGATTGGAACCGGTTGTGTCGTTTGGTTTTCCTGTTATTGTTCTTATTACACATTTTCTGGCTGTAATCTATGGCAGGATCAAGAATGATTTTTATGGTATAATGTAAATAATTATTTCTGCCAATTTCAGGGTCTTAAACTTTTAGATTAAATCAAAAAAATTGAAATGTACATTTTTATACTGATTTCTTCTCTCTTTACAATAAAGGTGCTTTGTGATGCCATAAAGAATGTTTTTGGTTTCATAAAGAACCGAAAAAGCTAAATAAAATTAATTAATGAATTAATGTTTTTTTTAGGGATCTAAAAATAGTTCTTCTATGGCAGGGTTAATCAACTGGCGGCTCGTGGGCCAAACGCGGCCCTCCAATCATCTTTACCCAGCCCGCCAGTCATCTTCGTCTGATTTAAAATCAGGGTGGTTACTTTAAAGCCGTCTTTCCACAGTACATGACAAATAATGGCCGATGAACCAGAAGGGGAGTCGGAAATTATCCCATCCAATTTAAGCTTTTGATTCATAAAAAATATATAAACTTGCGCGACTACTCCGCTGACCGGAAGTGATGTATTTCAGTGTGCTCCAATGAAAACACTGTGTGCGAGTTGAAAATTATTCATCCTTTTTTTTTTTTACTTTATCAGTAACACTTAAATCCTTTAAAGGGGACATATCATGAAAATCTGACTTTTTTCATGTTTATGTGATATAATTAAGTCTTCAGTGCTTCTATCAACCTAGAAAATGTGAAAAAGATCAACCCAGTAACTTAGTTTTGGTAAACATTCTCTGTAAGCAGGTGGAAAAATACAAAGTGGCAATTTTAACATGCTATAATAAATTATCTATATGGTATTTTGAGCTAAAACTTTACATACATACTCTGGAGACACCAAAGATTAATTTGACATCTTAAAAACGTCTTGTGAAATGTTTAAAAACTTTTGATTACTGTTAATTAAATAGGCTCAATCGCATGTTGGCACAGTTTTACAATTAAACAAAAATTTAATTACGACTGCCACAAGGGGGCGAACTCCGGCAGTCGTGTTTGAATGTAGTGTACAATGGAAAGGCGGTTTCGCCTATATATATTTAAAATATTCAAAAAGAAAACATGAAGTGCAATGCAAGTCATTAGGAGAAGACTGGCTATATGTTGTAAAAACTTAAACAAAAGAAGTTCAAGAGCTATGCATTAGTTACAGTGGTGCTATACAAAAATACATGTGTTGATTATTTACACTTGCACTTTATTTGTGCAATGTTTATAGTTGAACTATTAACATTTGGCTCTTGCAATTGTCTTTAAAATATTAAAAAAGAAAATCTGAGTTTTCCTTAATTAAAGGGCAAAATACTTTTTGTAAAAAGCATGTTTTTTAATATATAACCTATAACAAAAAGTAACAAAAACAACATAAGTTCTAACATGTATAAGTGTTGGGCAAAGATTAATTGTGATTAATCGCATACAAAATTTGGCATAATTTCTGTGCTGTGTGTAATTATTATGTATATATTAATACACACACATTCATGTATGTATTTAAGAAACATTAACATATGTATATATATTTTTTATATTTTTATATATTCTTTATAATTAGTGCTGCACAATTAATCGCATCGCAATCGCAATCGCGATGTCAGCCTGTGCAATTATATGACAGCAAAATGTTGCAATTATATTAAATAAATTAATGTGTGGACTTGTTAACACAAACTTTCTGATAACAGTTTGATGGTTTTCCTTGCTGTTTAAAAAAAGAAAGAAAAACGAACAAAAAAGGCAGTGCACGTGTAGCATGCACGTGTGTGGTGTGCGTCGTCACTTATACCAGAGCGAAGATGGATGCAGAGGAGGTTGACAGTGATCTGGTAGCTAAAAAAAATGTCTGTTGTATGGCGGTATTTTGGATTTAGGATTACTGACACTAAGCAGTTGCTACATCATGTGGCAATACGAAAACATTTCTAGTTTTACAAATACACATTTTAGCTAAACTGTGTGTGGATTTTCCTTAAAACCCATCAAGTTGACTCATGATAACATTTAGTATAATCGCAATCGCACATCGCAATATTAGCATCAATAACCGCAATGGGAAAAATTACCCAAATCGTGCAGCCCTATTTATAATATATATAAAAAAAAATATATACATATAAAAATAATTCTGAAATTAATATATGTACGTGTGTGAGGTTAAATATACATAATAATTAAACACAGTACACACACATATATTATGCAAAAAAATCACTTTTATTTTGTATGTGATTAATTGCAATCAATCTTTGCCCAGCACAAATGTTATATATATAGAGGTAAAAGTTTGCCCCGCATCATATTATTATTATTTTTTTTTATATGGCCCTTAAAGAGTAGTTGGGGTCTTTGTTCTATGGCATCGCTGTGAAGAACCTTTTGTATTTTTATGTGTGTTGGATCAAATTCAGTAAATCAGTTTTTTCTTACATATGATCACTTACACATGAATGTTTCTGTGTTACCCAACAGGACAGAGGAGGAGCCTATGGAAGAGGAACCTCCATTGTAGAAGGTCCGCTGAACTTCCTTGGCGACTCTTTTGGCTCGGAGCCTCTCCGGGGCATCTGACCTCACTCTGCTCTCTCCATCCGTTTCATTTATTGCCTCGGCTCTGCCGGGCACGACGTGTGCACTTTGAGCACCGGAACCGAAACGGTCTGAAGAACTCTCCATAACAACCAGAGTGCAACAGTACAAAAACCATCTCAGCTGGGTCTCTGTATGTGCCAGTGTCCAGGACGCTGTTCCCAGTCTGTCCACAAGGGGCACTTTTGAGCAGAACAAAGACTCACGTTCCATTGTTAGATGTGAGAGCTGGTGCTTTCAACAAAAACTTTTCCTTTTCTTCATTTTCCAGAGCCACTAAATAGCCCACGTGACTGATTTTGGCTGTGGGCCTCATTACGGCCGCATCCTTTTGTCGTTTAATTTTTTTTACGTTGTTTTTGTCGATAAAATAATGACATTCATTCCATTTGTCATCCAAGTTACTGCTAGGCGCTTCTGACGATAATGACTATTGACCCCGGAGGGCGGAGAATGAGATCTGAGATTGAGAAAGAGCGAAGAATTCTGGGAAACCCCCACACACAGAGCCATGAGAGCGACGATGCGAGTTTGTGCCTTTTTCGAAAGAGTTTTCGTGATGGATCGAGAAGAACATTGCCTTAAACTAGTTACAGGAGGGAAGACGTCCCACCACCCCGTTTTATTGTTTAAGGGGTGGGGACGCTTGAGGGTCAAAGGCTGGCCTGAAGATTCGAGAAACCCTCCGCATGTTTACCAGGAACTCCCCGCAGACATCTTCAAGTTTCACGCACGCTATAAACCTTTTCACCGTTTTACGTTGATTCATTTTACTGTGCTTGTGTCGGACATTACATAACTTGAACTCGTGTCACTGACAAATGAACTTCTAAGGTAGTTGCCGACTTCTCCAGTGCTTTAGAAGGCAAGCCAATGTAGCGTCTTGTTCAACTTCAATGACCAAATACGCACCTCAAGTTCCTCAAAGGGTTGACCAGCATGCACCGTTTCAGAACAGCTTTCCATCTGCCAAGTTTCACTTTAAATCTTATATGTAGATTAACAGCAGCAACTACAAAAAAAGAAAAACTTCAAATATTCGAGAGCATGAGTTTACTGTTAACCCCAGCAGTTTTTCGCCACTAGCTGCATTCACACATGATAGGGCTCTAATGACAAATTTGTGGTTTAAAAGAAATCACTTTCTATTTTTTCTCGTCTCAACACATTGTACTTTTATAGCTACGAATGTCTCGATTTCTTTACAGTTAATCAAGGGCACTAGCTTATCACCAACGTTATTCTACTCGGCAATTTTATCGACACCTTTGAACCAAGAGCAAAAGGGCTGGTTAACGATTTTAAATGTACCACTGAGCCTTTAGATGTGCCACCTGGTGTGATTTAGTGCTGGTGTAAAGCGTCACATTGCCTGCCGTCCGCCCTGAGCTAAGGCAACGATGCGAAGGGCTTTCACTAGGGGCAGGTGCTACAGAACATGTGCTTGTCACATGACACAATCCAGGAAGTAGCGGGACCACCAGCTTCCACTCAGAAAACATTCGTAAACACCTCTGAGACAACTGTGATACTCGGACAATCTGCATGGGACTTTGTAGTTTAGGAGCCGTGCCCTTTCAGTTAAAGGGCCGGCGTACCGATGCTTCTCAACAGCACATAGAAGTGTGTGTGTGTGTGTATATATTTATATATACGCAATTATGCATGCTCACGGTAAAACATTTGGCTTGACTTTGATTGTACATTTAATTTTTTGGGATTCTGGACTGATTCAGAGGTAATGATTTGTTTGACAACCCTTCTGCTTGGGCTCACGCGACTACCTTTGGCATTCTTTAACTGTGTATCATGTAGGTTGAATTAGGAAAGATTTGACTCACTGTTGCCATTGTTCTTTGACTTTATTTTATATGCGCCTGTCACTCATGACTACTCCACTTTTTGACCCATTTCCTGTATTCCTTATTGTGTTTTGTCTTGTTTTTGTACTTTTGAATTTTCTTTGTTGGCCTTTTTATAGTTGACAATGTGTTTAACATGCTTAAAAACATGCTTAATTTCTCATTTCTTGGAGAGAAACAACAGGCTTTCCGGACATTCTTGGGGTCTGTTTTTTTATTGTCATTTTGTTTATTTTGTTGTTTTTTTTATGCGGTGGGAGGGAGATGGTTTTACTTTGTATATCGATTCCAACAATTGTGTATTTACTACGTTCTGTTCATAGTAGATTTATATGACAAAGATCTATAGATATATTATATATGATAAAGTTTGCAGACTCGAATGAGAAATTAGTATTGCAAAGTATCAGTATATGTGGTCTGGCTTTGCCCATTACTGGTTTCACTATAGGCACTGTTTAAAGCTGCCGTTGGTTTCATTCATTTACAGTCGCATTAGTTTAGAGACTCGTCATGACTTCACTCTTTTTTCTGACACGCTTTATAAATTCCTGTACAAAAAAAGACCCCGATAAAGACTCTTACGGCCTGTAAATTTTACTGGTAAACGTTGATTTTGTTGGAGCAAGTAGATACTGACATCACAACTAGGATAAACCTTTAAATTGATGTTATTTTTGTGCTTTTAAGACACTTTAAGTAGGTTTGAATTAGAAGTAAGGTGGATCTCACAAAACCAGCCGAGATGTTTCGGTCACATTTCACCCTGCAATTCAAAAAATCAAAATATTTGATTTATTCATATATAAAAATGAATAAATAAATTCAAATAAATAAATATTGTTGTAGTCCAGAAGCAGTTAAAAGATACAAATTTATGGTTAATATTTAACTCATTTCCCGCCAGCCTTTTTTTAAGTTGCCCGGCTGCATTATTTGTGATTTTCACAAGTTTCACAAAATGCCTTTTAAGAAAATTTTCTTCTAAAAATATATAAACATAAAATTGAAACTTAAATTAAACCAAAAATATTTGTTAAAACATAAAAAAGTTAATTAAAATAAATAAATAATTTTTATATTTCAGAAGGGGTAAGACGATACAAAATTATGGTTAATATTTAAGTGAACCTTTACAGGAAAGGCTGCAAATCAAAAAATAAAAAGATTTGAAACTTAAATAACATCAAAAATATTTTTAAAACATGTATAAATTAATTAAAATAAATAAATATTGTTGTAGTCCAGAAGCGGTTAAAAGATACAAAATTATGGTTAATATTTAACTCATTTCCCGCCAGCATTTTTTTTTTAAAGTTGCCCGGCTGCATTATTTGTGATTTTCACAAGTTTCACAAAATGCCTTTTAAGAAAATTTTCTTCTAAAAATATATAAACATACAAATTTATTAAATGAAAGAACAGACCCTCTGCTTTCAAATAAACAAACAAACAAAACGGGAAATTTTTTTCATCCTATCTATAGTTTTTCTTTGCTAATAAACTCTTAAATATGGGTTTTTTCTAGCAAAAATCTGAAATAATTGCATTTTTGTGAAGGAATTTAGTTAAAGAATCAGAACAATTATAAAAACATACATAGAGTTTAAAATTAATAAATATTTTTTGCTTAAATTTTTTTTATACATTAGGGACGTGCGCCATCTAGTGGATAATCACAATATTACAGATAACCATAAAAACTCACCAGGAACAAGTTTTTCATGCAAATGTGTTTTCTTAATTGACGAGATAACTCGTCAATGGCGGGGAAAGAGTTAAGTGAACATTTACCAAAGGTAAAATAAATTATCCAGTAACTTTACAATAATAAGAGTTTGCCGTTTGTCTAATCATCGTGGAAAGTTACAAATATTGTTTTATTTTTTATGCTTTTTTATTTTAGGTTGAAACGTGACATGGATGTGGTTCTGTGAGATTTTAACCTAATGATGTCAGTGTTTACTCTGTGAACTCTTTTGATTGTTTAAATCAGTCTTACTCCTTTAAGGCATCATCTCTTTTTGGGCCTTTTGAAGTATCATGTCCACTACGTCCGACAAATCTCTACAAAATTACTTTTTTAAAAGTACAGACACTGACAAAAATATCATTTACTAGTGTAAAACTAAACTTGATGTTAGTTTTTTGCTTTTATACGGAGCCCCTAAGGGGACATGGAGCAAAAATAAAATTAAGTTTAGTTTCACGTGAGCGCGCGAAACTAAACTTAAAAAAAAAAATCTGCACATGAAGGTTTCGCGTGAGCACATGAATCTAAACTTTGGATTTTTTTACTCCAATGTCACCTTAGGGGCTCGGCACTTTTAAGACTAAGTAGGTTTGAATTAGAAGTAAGGTGGATCTCACGAAACCAGCCGAGAAGATGTTTGGGTCACATTTCACCCTGCAAATAAAAAATTGAAACTTAAATTAAACCAAAAATATTTGTTAAAACATAAAAAAGTTAATTAAAATAAACAAATAATTTTGTATTTCAGAAGGGGTAAGACGATACAAAATTATGGTTAATATTTAAGTGAACCTTTACAGGAAAGGAAAACTAAATTATCCACTAACTTTCCAATAATAAGAGTTTGCCATTTGTGAGTTGTTGTGAAAGCTCCCAAATATTGTTCATCACAAACACAGTTTATTTTTTATGCTTTTTTATTTTAGGGTGAAATGTGACATGGATGTGTTTTTGTGAGATTTTGACCTGATGATGTCAGTGTTTACTCTGTGAACTCTTTTGTTTGTAAAATCTGTCTTACATTATCTATTTTGGGCTCGACAAATCTCTACTGAATTACTTTTCGAAAAGTACAGACACTGACATTGGATGAAATCATCTCGGACATGTAAAGCAACATTCCCAAAGAGCTTTGTAATAAGAGCACTAACACTAAAGTCAGCCCATCTATACAATCTTACAGGATCATTACAGTTCCTCATTTTTGTATAAAAAAGCATTCCATTAGTTTCCTTATTTTTTTAACCTTTGACATTACGTCATTCCTGCCAATTTACCACGATGCCTGGCCTGAGCGTTGTTTATTTGCAGGTCAGAGTTTATTTCATCGTCTTTCCGTCACAGCTGTAGATTTCTGCATGGTTTGTGCGTCAGCATGCCCGTCTGTCCTGTAACATATTTGCACAGAGGA